>NC_091985.1:193016486-193146486 GCF_044704955.1 Pristiophorus japonicus
TACTGAGATAGAAAGGGTTGTAGAGGCTGGAGGAAGTTACAGAGATAGGGAGGGTTGTAGGGGCTGGAGGAGGTTACAGAGAAAGGGAGGGTTGTAGGGTCTGGAGGAGGTGATAGAGATAGGGAGGGTTGTAAGGGCTGGATGAGCTTACAGACATAGGGAGGGTTGTAGGGCTGGAGGAGGTTACAGAGATAGGGAGGATTGTAGGGGGCTGGAGGAGATTACAGAGATAGGGAGGGGTGTATGGGCTGGAGGAGGTTACCGAGATAGGGAGGGTTGTAGGGCTGGAGGAGGTTACAGAGATAGGGAGGGTTGTAGGGGCTGGAGGAGGTTACAGAGAAAGGGAGGGTTGTAGGGTCTGGAGGAGCTTACAGACATAGGAAGGGTTGTAGGGCTGGAGGAGGTTACAGAGATAGGGAGGGTTGTTGGGGCTGGAGGAGGTTACAGAGATAGGGAGGGGTGTAGGAGCTGGAGGAGGTTACAGAGATAGGGAGGGGTGTAGTGGCTGGTGGAGGTTACAGAGATAGGGAGGGTTGTTGGGGCTGGAGGAGGTTACAGAGATAGGGAGGGTTGTAGGGGCTGGAGGAGGTTACAGAGATAGGGAGGGTTGTAGGGGCTGGAGGAGGTTACAGAGATAGGGAGGGTTGTTGGGGCTGGAGGAGGTTACAGAGATAGGGAGGGTTGTTGGGGCTGGAGGAGGTTACAGAGATAGGGAGGGTTGTAGGGGCTGGAGGAGGTTACAGAGATAGGGAGGGTTGTAGGGGCTGGAGGAGGTTACAGAGATAGGGAGGGTTGTTGGGGCTGGAGGAGGTTACAGAGATAGGGAGGGTTGTTGGGGCTGGAGGAGGTTACAGAGATAGGGAGGGTTGTTGGGGCTGGAGGAGGTTACAGAGATGGGGAGGGTTGTTGGGGCTGGAGGAGGTTACAGAGATAGGGAGGGTTGTTGGGGCTGGAGGAGGTTACAGAGATAGGGAGGGTTGTTGGGGCTGGAGGAGGTTACAGAGATAGGGAGGGTTGTTGGGGCTGGAGGAGGTTACAGAGATGGGGAGGGTTGTTGGGGCTGGAGGAGATTACAGAGATGGGGAGGGTTGTAGGGCTGGAGGAGGTTACAGAGATAGGGAGGGTTGTAGGGGCTGGAGGAGGTTACAGAGATAGGGAGGGTTGTAGGGGCTGGAGGAGGTTACAGAGATAGGGAGGGTTGTTGGGGCTGGAGGAGGTTACAGAGATAGGGAGGGTTGTTGGGGCTGGAGGAGGTTACAGAGATAGGGAGGGTTGTTGGGGCTGGAGGAGGTTACAGAGATAGGGAGGGTTGTTGGGGCTGGAGGAGGTTACAGAGATAGGGAGGGTTGTTGGGGCTGGAGGAGGTTACAGAGATGGGGAGGGACGTAAGGCTGGATGAGGTTACAGAGATAGGGATTGTTGCAGGGGCTGGAGGAGGTTACAGAGATAGGGAGGGTTGTTGGAGGTGGAGGATATTACAGAGATAGGGAGGGTTGTAGGGGCTGGAGGAGGTTACAGAGATAGGGAGGGTTGTAGGGCTGAAGGAGGTTACAGAGATAGGGAGGGTTGTAGGGACTGGAGGAGGTTATAGATAAGGAGGGCTGAAGGGCTGGAGGAGGTTACAGAGATAGGGAGGGTTGTAGTGGCTGGAGGATGTTACAGAGATAGGGAGGTGTGTAGGGCTGGAGGAGTTTACAGAGATAGGGAGGGTTGTAGGGCTGGAGGATGTTACAGAGGTAGGGACGGTTGTAGGGGCTGGAGGATGTTACAGAGATAGGGAGGGGTGTAGGGCTGGAGGAGGTTACAGAGATAGGGAGGGGTGTAGGGCTGGAGGAGATTACAGAGATAGGGAGGGTTGTAGTGGCTGGAGGTGGTTACAGAGATAGGGAGGGGTGTAGGGACTGGAGGAGGTTACAGAGATAGGGAGGGTTGTAGTTGCTGGAGGAGGTTACAGAGATAGGGAGGGTTGTAGGGGCTGGAGGAGGTTACAGAGATAGGGAGGGTTGTAGGGCTGGAGGAGATTACAGAAATCGGGATGAGTTTGGAATGGGTGGATTGAACACGAGGATAAGAAGTTTGAAATCGAGTTGCTGCCGGACCGGGAGCACAGGGGATGACGTGTGAGTTAGGAAACGTGGCAGCGGGGTTTTTTGATGAGCTCAAGTTAATGGCGCGTGGAAGATGTGAGACCCAGAGTATCTAATCGTCCTATTTGATGTTATTGTGGAGAGATAAATCATTGAACCATAGAATGAAGCACAGAAGGAGGCCATTAGCCCATCATGGCTCAAGAAAGAAAGACTTGCATTTATATAGCGCCTTTCACAACCACCGGATATCCCAAAATGCTTAACAGCCAATGAAATACTTTTGGAGGTTGTCACTGTTGTAATGTGGGAAACGCACCAGCCAATTATCGCACAGCAAGATCTCACAAATAGCAATGTGATAATGACCCGATAATCTGTTTTTTAGTGATGTTGATTGATGGATAAATATTGGCAGGTCACCGGGGATAACTCCTCTGCTCTCCTTCGAAATAGTGCCATGGGATCTTTTACATCCACCTGAGAGAGCAGACGGGGCCTCGGTTTAATGTCTCATCCGAAAGACGCCATCTCCGACAGTGCGGCACTCCCTCAGTATTGCCCCTCTGACAGTGCGGCACTCCCTCAGTACTGCCCCTCCGACAGTGCGGCACTCCCTCAGTACTGCCCCTCCGACAGTGCAGTACTCCCTCAGTACTGCCCCTCCGACAGTGCGGCACTCCCTCAGTACTGCCCCTCCGACAGTGCAGTACTGCCCCTCCGACATTGCGGCACTCCCTCAGTACTGCCCCTCCGACAGTGCAGTACTCCCTCAGTACTGCCCCTCCGACAGTGCAGTACTGCCCCTCCGACATTGCGGCACTCCCTCAGTACTGCCCCTCTGACAGTGCAGCACTCCCTCAGTACTGCTCCTCCGACAGTGCGGCGCTCCCTCAGTACTGCCCCTCCGACAGTGCAGCGCTCCCTCAGTACTGCCCCTCCGACAGTGCGGCATTCCCTCAGTACTGCCCCTCCGACAGTGCGGCACTCCCTCAGTACTGCACTGGGAATGTCAGCCTAGATTTATGTGCTCAGGCCCCTGGAGTGGGACTTGAACCCACAACCTTCTGACTCAGAAGCTCTTTGGTAGAATTATCCAATTAGTCCAACTCCCCACTGCCCCTCTCCCCCGCTCTCTCCCCATAACAACAACAACAACAACTTTTAATTATATACCCCCTTTAATGTAGCAAAATGTCCCAAGGTGCTTCACGGCAGTGTGTTAAGGGAAAACCAATACATTTGACACTGAGCCACATAAGAAGAAATTAGGGCCGGTGACCAAAAGCTTGGTGAATGAGGTAGGTTTTAAGGAGCATCTTGAAGGAGGAGAGAGAGGTAGAGAGGCGGAGAGGTTTAGTGAGGGAGTTCCAGAGCTTGGGGCCCAGGCAGCTGAAGACACGGCCACCGATGGTGGAGCGATTATAATCAGGGATGGTCAGGAGGGCAGAATTTGAGGAGCGCAGACATCTCGGGGGAATGTGGGGCTGGAGGAGGTTACAGAGATAGGGAGGGGCGAGGAGCACGGAGGGATTTGTAAACAAGGATAAGAATTTTGAAATCGAGGCGTTGCTTAACCAGGAGCCAATGTAGGTCAGCGAGCACAGCGGGTGATGGGTGAGTGGGACTTGGTGCGAGTTAGGACACGGGGGTAGCCGAGTTTTGGATCACCTCTTGTTTACATCGGGTAGAATATGGGAGGCCAGCAAATGATTGTAAACCCGCACGATCGCTCTCGGCCTGGATTCCTTTGCAAAATAAACGTGTGGCGTTTATTTTGTTGCAAAGGGGTGCAGTCGATTCTTATCAGTATTTGAATGGAAGGGTTGTTGAGAGAAACGGTTCGGTACTGACGGACTTGAAGCATTAATGCCGTCATATACTGCTGTCACACACCCCCCACATTTAATGTCTAATGTCAGACAAAGAAACCAGCAGCCAAGAAACAATACCTGATCCGCTACACTGTTACTGAGACCGGATTAGAGGTCTCGAGACTTAAAGTTCATGGTCTCAGTGCATCAAATATTGGTATTGTCGCTCAAAAAATAAACAGTTTCCTGCATTGTATGCATATTATAATATTTTGTGCACAGTATATATAAGAACATAAGAAATAGGAGCATGAATTGTCCATTTAGCCCCTCGAGCCTGCTCCGCCATTCAATAAGATCATGGCTGATCTGATCATGGACTCAGCTCCACTTCCCTGCCCACTCCCCATAACCCTTCACTCCCTTATCGCTCAAAAATCTGTCTATCTCCACCTTAAATATATTCAATGACCCAGCCTCCACAGCTCTCTGGGGCAGAGAATTCCACAGATTTACAACCCTCTGAGAGAAGAAATTCCTCCTCATCTCAGTTTTAAATGGGCGGCCCCTTATTCAGAGACTATGCCCCCTAGTTCTCGATTCCCCCACGAGGGGAAACATCCTCTCTGCATCTACCCTGTCCAGCCCCCTCAGAATCTTATATATTTCAACAAGATCACCTCTCATTCTTCTAAACTCCAATGAGTATAGGCCCAACCTGCTCAACCTTTCTTCATAAATCAAACCCGTCATCTCAGGAATCAACCTAGTGAACCTTCTCTGAACTTCCTCCAATGCAAGTATATCCCCGCTTAAATAAGGAAAATATATTTTTTATATATTTAAGTGGTGAGAGATTGGGAAATGTTGGTGTTCAGAGGGACCTGGGTGCCCTTGTACACAAATCACTGAAAGTTAACCTGCAGGTACAGCAAGTGATTAAGAATGCAAATGGTATGTTGGCCTTTATTACAAGAGGGTTTGAGTATAAGAGTAAAGACGTCTTACTGCAATTATATAGGGCCCTGGTGAGACCACACCTAGAGTATTGTGTACAGTTTTGGTCTCCTTACCTAAGGAAGGATATACTCGCCATTGAGGGAGTGCAACGAAGGTTCACCAGACTGATTCCTGGGATGGGGGGGATTGTCCGATGAGGAGAGATTGAGTAGACCAGGCCTATATTCTCTAGAGTTTCGAAGAATGAGAGGTGAACTCAGTGAAACATAGAAAATTCTTTACAGCCAATGAAGTACTTTTGGAGTGTAGTCACTGTTGTAATGTACAAAACACGGCAGCCAACTTGCGCACAGCAAGCTCCCATAAACAGCAGTGTGATAATGACCAGAAAATCTGTTTTTGTTATTGTTATGTATCTCACACTACTGTACATAACTGTATCTTACCATGTGCTATACATGACTGTAACTAGATACGACCTGTAACCACAAGCATACCTTACCACCAGGGGTGCACTTGCAGGAGACATTGCATACCACACAGGTGTAGAAAGGCAGGTCTCAGGCAACTGTGGCATTCGGGAGCTGTGGAATAAAGATGCAGATCCTGAGTGACCTTGACTTCAGCATGTGCCTCGTGCAAGTCTGTACTGCAGGGTCAGGACATTACAGTTCTGTTGATTGAAGGATAAATATTGGCCAGGACAATATATCCTGTTTTGTATAAAATACATTGTATGTGTATGACTTTGATAAGGTACCACATACTAATGACCACATAATAGACTAACGAATCAGGTCAGAGAATGCGGACAAGTAACAGAATGGGTGGCTCGCTGGTTTGGAGGCAGAAAGCAGAGAGTAGGGGTAAAGGGCAGCTATTCACAGCAGCACAAGGTGGGGGGTGGGGTCCTATGGGGCTCGGTGCTGGGACCACTGTTGTTCACAATTTATATAAAGAAAGACATGAAAGACTTGCATTTCTACAGCACCTTTGATGACCACCGAATATCTCAAAGCACTTTACAGCCAATGAAGTACTTTTGGAATGTAGTCACTGTTGTAATGTGGGAAATGCAGCAGCCAATCTGCACACAGCAAGCTCCCACACTCAGCAATGTGATAATGACCAGATCATCTGTTTTTTTGTTATGTTGATTGAGGGGTTAAAATTGTCCAGGACATCGGGGATAACTCCCCTGCTATTCTTCGAAATAGTGCCATGGGATCTTTTACATCCACCTGAGAGAGCAGACAGGGCCTCAGTTTAACGTCTCATCTAAAAGACGGTATCTCCAACAATGCAGCGCTCCCTCAGTACTGCCCCTCCGACAGTGCAGCACTCCCTCAGTACTGCCCCTCTGACAGTGCAGCACTCCCTCAGTACTGCACTGGAAATGTCAGCCTAGATTTATGTACTCAGGCCCCTGGAGTGGGACTTGAACCCACAACCTTCTGACTTAGAGGCTCTTTGGTAGAATTATCCAATTAGTCCAACTCCCCACTGCCCCTCTCCCCCGCTCTTTAACAACAACAGCAACAACAAGAACAAAAACAACAACATCTATTTATATACCCGCTTTAATGTAGTAAAATCTCCCAAGGTGCTTCACGGCAGTGTGTTACGACAAAACAAATACATTTGACACTGAGCCACAGAAGAAGAAATTAGAGCCGGTGACCAAAATTTGGGTCAAAGAGGAAGGTTTTAAGGATCGTCGTAAAGGAGGAGAGAGAGGTAGAGAGGCGGAGAGGTTTAGTGAGGGAGTTCCAGAGCTTGGGGCCCAGGCAACTGAAGGCACGGCCACCGATGGTGGAGCGATTATAATCAGGGATGGTCAGGAGGGCAGAATTAGAGGAGCGCAGACATCTCGGGGGGTTGTGGGGCTGGAGGAGGTTACAGAGATAGGGAGGGGCGAGGGCCACGGAGGGATTTGAAAATAAGAATGAGAATTTTGAAATTGAGGCGTTGCTTAACCAGGAGCCAATGTAGGTCAGTGAGCACAGGGGGTGATGGGTGAGCGGGACTTGGTGCGAGTTAGGACACGGGGGCAGCTGAGTTTTGGATCACCTCTTGTTTACATCAGGTAGAACGTGGGAGGCCAGCAATTGATTGTAAACCCGCACGATCGCTCTCGGCCCGGATTCTTTTGCAAAATAAAAGTGTGGGGTTGAATTTGTTGCAGAGAGGTGCATTCGATTCTTATCAGTATTTGAATGGAAGTGTTGTTGAGAGAAACGGTTTGGTACTGACGGGCTTGATGCAATACTGCCGTCATATACTGCTGTCACACACCCCCCACATTTAATGTCTAATGTCAGACAAAGAAACCAGCAGCCAAGAAACAATACCTGAACCGCTACACTGTTACTGAGACCGGAATAGAGGTCTCGAGACTTAAAGTTCATGGGTCTCAGTGCATCAAATATTGGTATTCTCGCTCGAAAAATAAACGATTTCCGGCATTGTATGCACATTATAATGTTTTGTGCACAGTATATATAAGAACATAAGAAATAGGAGCAGGAGTCGGCCATTCGGCCCCTCGAGCCTGCTCCACCATTCAATAAGATCATGGCTGATCTGATCATGGACTCAGCTCCACTTCCCTGCCCGCTCCCCATAACTCTCGACTCCCTTATAGCTCAAAAATCTGTCTATCTCCGTCTTAAATATATTCAATGACCCAGCCTCCACAGCTCTCTGGGGCAGAGAATTCCACAGATTTACAACCCTCTGAGAGAAGAAATTCCTCCTCATCTCAGTTTTAAATGGGCGGCCCCTTATTCTGAAACTATGCCCCCGAGTTCTAGATTCCTCCACGAGGGGAAACATCCTCTCTGCATCTACCCTGTCCAGCCCCCTCAGTATCTTATACGTTTCAATAAGATCACCTCTCATTCTTCTAAACTCCAATGAGTATAGGCCCAACCTGCTCAACCTTTCTTCATAAATCAAACCCTTCAGCGCAGGAATCAACCGAGTGAACCTTCTCTGAACAAGGTGGGATGTGGGATCCCATAGGGCTCGGTGCTGGGACCACTGTTATTCACAATTTATAAAAAGAAAGACATGAAAGACTTGCATTTATATAGTGCCTTTGATGACCACCGAATAACGCAAAGCATTTTACAGCCAATGAAGTACTTTTGGAATGTAGTCACTTTGGTAATGTAGGAAACACGGCAGCCAATCTGCACACAGCAAGCTCCCACACACAGCAATGTGATAATGACCAGATAATCTGTTTTTTTGTTATGTTGATTGAGAGGTTAATATAGTCCGGGACACCGGGGATAACTCCCCTGCTATTCTTCGACATAGTGTCCTGGGATCTTCTAGATCCAGCTGAGAGAGCAGATAGGGCCTCGGTTTAATGTCTTATCTGAAAGACGGCATCTCCGACACTGCAGCACTCCCTCAGTACTGCCCCTCCGACAGTGCAGCGCTCCCTCAGTACTGCCCCTCCGACAGTGCGGCACTCCTTCAGTACTGCCCCTCCGACAGTGCAGCGCTCCCTCAGTACTGCCCCTCCGACAGTGCGGCACTCCTTCAGTACTGCCCCTCCGACAGTGCAGCACTCCCTCAGTACTGCCCCTCCGACAGTGCAGCACTACCTCAGTACTGCCCCTCCGACAGTTCAGCGCTCCCTCAGTAATGCCCCTCCGACAGTGCGGCACTCCCTCAGTACTGCCCCTCCGACAGTGCAGCGCTCTCTCAGTACTGCCCCTCCGACAGTGCAGCGCTTTCTCAGTACTGCCCCTCCGACAGCGCAGCACTCCCTCAGTACTGCCCCTCCGACAGTGCAGTGCTCCCTCAGTACTGCCCCTCCGACAGTGCAGCGCTCCCTCAGTACTGCCTCTCCAACAGTGCAGCGCTCCCTCAGTACTGACCCTCCGACACTGCAGCACTCCCTTAGTACTCCCCCTCCGACAGTGCAGCGGAGCAGTACTGACCCTCCGACAGTGCAGCACTCCCTCAGTACTGCCCCTCCGACAGTGCAGCTTTCCCTCAGTACTGACCCTCCGACAGTGCAGCGCTCCCTCAGTACGGCCCCTCCGACAGTGCAGTGCTCCCTCAGTACTGCCCCTCCGACAGTGCAGCATTCGCTCAATACTGACCCTCCGACAGTGCAGCGCTCCCTCAGTACTGCCCCTCCAACAGTGCAGCGCTCCCTCTGTACTACCCCTCCAATAGTGCAGCACTCGTTCAGTACTACCCCTCCCACAGTGCAGCACTCCCTCAGTACTGCCCCTCCGACAGTGCAGCGCTCCCTCAGTACTGCCCCTCCGACAGTGCAGCACTCCCTCGGTACTGCCCCTCCGACACTGCAGCGCTCCCTCAGTACTGCCCCTCCGACAGTGCAGCACTCCCTCAGTACTGACCCTCCGACAGTGCATCGCTCCCTCAGTACTGCCCCTCCGACAGTGCAGCACTCCCTCAGTACTGCCCCTCCGACAGTGCAGCGCTCCCTCAGTACTGCCCCTCCGACAGTGCAGCATTTACTCAGTACTGCCCCTCCGACACTGCAGCGTTCCCTCAGTACTGCCCCTCCGACAGTGCAGCGCTCCCTCAGTACTGCACTGGAAATGTCAGCCTAGATTTATGTGCTCAGGTCCCTGGATTGGGACTTCAACCCTTCTGACTCAGAGGTTCTTTGGTAGAGTTATACAATTAATCCAACTCCCCCCGCCCCCCTCACCCACTCTTATCCCAAAATAACAACAACAACAACAACTACTTTTATTTATATTCCTGCTTTAATGCAGTAAAATGTCCCAAGGTGCTTCACGGCAGTATTTTAAGACAAAACAAATATATTTGACACTGAGCCACGTAAGAAGAAATTAGGGCCGGTGAGGTCAGTTTTAAGGAGCGTCTTGAAGGAGGAGAGAGAGGTAGAGAGGCGGAGAGGTTTAGGGAGTGAGTTCCAGAGCTTGGGGCCCAGGCAGCTGAAGGCACGGCCACCGCTGGTGGAGCGATTATAATCAGGGATGGTCAAGAGGGCAGAATTAGAGGAGCGCAGACATCTCGGGGGGTTGTGGGGCTGGAGGAGGTTACAGAGATAGGGAGGGGCGAGGGCCATGGAGGGATTTGTATCAAGTATGAGAATTTTGAAATTGAGGCATTGCTTAACCGAGAGCCAATGTAGGTCAGCGAGCACATGGGTGATGGGTGAGTGGAACTTGGTGCGAGTTAGGACACGGGCTGCCGAGTTATGGATCACCTCTAGTTTACGTAGGGTAGAATGTGGGAGGCCAGCAAATGATTGTAAACCTGCACGATCGCTCTCGGCCTGGATTCCATTGCAAAATAAACGTGTGGTTGATTTTGTTGCAAAGAGGTGCATTCGATTCTTATCAGTATTTGAATGGAAGGGTTGTTGAGAGAAACGGTTCGGTACTGACGGACTTGAAGCAATAATGCCGTCATATACTGCTGTCACACACCCCCCACATTTAATGTCTAATGTCAGACAAAGAAACCAGCAGTCTAGAAACAATACCTGAACCGCTACACTGTTACTGAGACCGGATTAGAGGTCTCGAGACTTAAAGTTCATGGTCTCAGTGCATCTGATACGTCCTTACTACACAGTATAAATGCACAAGAGGCCCATGCTTGAGAGAAGGTCAGTCTGTGACCTATCCTTTATTCCTTAGCACTCGAGTGATGAAGGTGGGTGGAGCTTCCCCTTTTATACCTGAAGGTCCAGGTTAGGAGTGTCTCCCACCTAGTGGTCATTGTTCTCACAGTGTACAACTTAGGTCAGTTTATACATGGGTTACAATGCTGGTTGAATACATGACATCACATCGCCCCCCAAAGTCTTATTGGGATCACAGGTTAAGTCTCTCTGGTGGTTTACGCTCCCTTGTAGAGCGCCTGAGTTGGGGCTCCGGTTGTTGGGCACTGGCCTGAGTGTCTGCTGTTTGCAGTGCCTCAGGCCTGTCCGGACTGCCCACAGTGACTGGGCTCTCCTCCCTTTGGTTCTGGTGTTCGGTCACCTGTGGTGGAGTGAACTCTATATCGTGTTCTTCCTCTGCTTCTTCTATGGGGTTGCTGAACCTCCTTTTTGTTTGATCCACATGTTTGTGGCAGATTTGTCCATTGGTAAGTTTAACTACCAGAATCCTATTTCCCTCTTTGGCAACCACAGTGCCTGCGAGCCATTTGGGCCCTGCAGCGTAGTTGAGGACAAAAACAGGGTCATTTACATCAATACATCGCGCCCTCGCATTCCTGTCATGGTAGTGATATTGTGACTGGCGCCTGCTCTCGACAATTTCTTTCATGGTGGGGTGTATAAGGGATAATCGGGTTTTGAGCATCCTTTTCATTAGTGGAACCCCTGTGAGCGAGTGTGGTCGGGATCTATAGGCCAACAGGAGGCGTGATAAGCGGGTTTGTAGGGAACCCTTGGAATCTGAGCATCACCTGTTTGATTATCTTTTGAGGCCGGCTTGAACGGTACCGTTCTGACATGGTTAATTCCATTGCCTGCCATGAAGTCCTGGAATTCAGTGCTTGTGAAGCACGGGCCATTGTCGCTGACCAAGATGTCCGGTAGACCGTGGGCGGCGAACATTGCCCGTAGACTTTCTACTGTGGCAGGGGCTGTGCTTGAATTTAAAATGTCACACTCGATCCATTTGGAGTAGGCGTCTACTACAACCAAAAACATTTTCCCCATGAAAGGACCTGCATAGTCCTCATGGATGCGTGACCAAGGCTTGGCGGGCCAGGGGCTCAGGGGGGCTTCCCTGGGCGCATTGCCCAGCTGGGCACACGTGTTGCACCTGCGAACACAAAGTTCCAGATCTGCGTCTATCCCTGGCCACCAAACGTGTGACCTGGCAATTGCCTTCATCGTGACAATGCCCAGGTGCTCATTGTGGAGTTCTCTGATGAACACCTCTCTGCCCATCTGGGGCATGACTACACGGTTTCCCCACAGTAGGCAATCGGCCTGAATCAAGATTTCAACCCTGCGCCTGTGAAATGGTTTAAATTTCTCAGGGCATGCCCTGTACGTGGCTGCCCAGTCCCCATTCAGGACACATTTCTTGACTACAGACAATAGCGGGTCTCTATTTGTCCAGACTTTAATCTGACGGGCTGTCACGGGTGAGCCTTCGCTTCCGAAAGCTTCAACAGCCATGACCATCTCAGCACCATGCTCGGTAGCCCCCTCAGTGGTGGCTAGTGGGAGCCTGCTGAGTGCATCGGCGCAGTTTTCGGTGCCCGGTCTGTGCGAATTGTGTAGTCATAGGCGGCTAACGTGAGTGCCCACCTATGTATGCGGGCCGATGTGTTTGCATTTATGGCCTTTTTGTCGGTCAAAAGGGACATTAGGGGTTTGTGATCTGTCTCCAGCTGAAATTTCCTGCCAAACAGGTACTGGTGCATTTTCTTTACTGCATATACACATGCAAGCGCTTCCTTTTCTACCATCCCGTAGCCCCCTTCTGCCTGGGACAGACTTCTGGAGGCATAAGCTACCGGCTGTAACTGACCCTTGGCATTGACATGCTGCAACACACACCTGACCCCATAGGACGACGCATCGCACGTTAACACAAGTTTCTTACATGGGTCATATAGCGGTAATAGATTGTTGGAACATAACAAATTGCGTGCTCTATTAAAAGCCCTTTCCTGGCTGTCCCTCCAGACCCATTCGCGACCTTTGCGTAGGAGCACATGTAGCGGCTCTAGCAGCGTGCTCAATTTGGGAAGGAAGTTACCAAAATAGTTCAGGAGCCCCAGGAACGACCGCAGCTCCGTCATGTTACGGGGTCTGGGTGCTCTCTGGATCGCTTCCGTCTTGGACGCAGTAGGGCTGATCCCATCTGCTGCTACCCTCATCCCCAGGAATTCTACCTCTGGAGCTAGGAAGACGCACTTCGCCTTTTTCAGTTGCAGATCTACCCGGTCCAGTCTGCGTAGCACCTCCTCCAGGTTGTGGAGATGTTCTTCAGTATCGTAACCCGTGATGAGGATGTCGTCCTGAAAAACTACCGTCCCTGGAATCGACTTGAGGAGGCTTTCCATATTTCGTTGGAAGATCGCGGCGGCCGAGCGAATCCCGAACGGACATCTGTTGTACTCAAACAACCCCTTGTGTGTCATGATGGTGGTCAGCTTCTTCGACTCACTCGCCAGCTCCTGGGTCATCTAAGCTGAGGTCAGGTCCAATTTTGTAAAAGGTTTGCCACCGGATAGCGTCGCAAAGAGGTCCTCCGCTCTCGGTAGCGGGTACTGGTCTTGGAGTGACACCCGATTGATGGTGGCCTTGTAATCTCCACATATCCTGACTGACCCATCCGCCTTGAGCACCGGCACAATCGGGCTCACCCAGTCACTGAATTCGACTGGCGAGATGATACCTTCCCTCAGCAGGCGGTCCAATTCACCTTCTATCTTTTCCCGCATCACGTACGGCACCGCTCTGGCCTTATGGTGTACTGGCCTGGCATCCGGGTTTATGTGAATCACTACCTTGGCCCCCATGAAAGTTCCAATGCCGGGTTGAAATAATGAGTCAAATTTGTCCAGGACCTGTGAGCATGATACTCACTCCACAGAGGAAATTGCATTGACATCGCTCCATTTCCAGTTCATGACAGCAAGCCAACTCCTCCCCAGTAGTGCGGGACCATCCCCTGGGACAATCCAGAGTGGCAACCTGTTCTCCGAATCTTTGTGGGTCATGACTACCGTCGCGCTGCCTAGCACCGGAATGATCTGTTTGTGTAAGTTCGTAGCTGTACGTCAATCTCAATAATTTTGACCTCCTGGCCTTGGACGCCCACAACTTTTCGAACTGTTTGATACCCATCAGGGACTGGCTGGCACCCGTGTCTAGCTCCATTGATACTGGGATGCCATTGAGGAGCACTTTCAGCATTATCGGTGGCGTCCTGGTGTATGAACTGTATACGTGCTCCACATGAACTCGCTGAACTTCAGCTTCCAGCGATTTCCCCCAGTGTCCATTTCTGCAATTTCTGCAGGTATTTTGCTCATCTCTGCAAACTCCGGCTGAATGTATGCCTCCACGCCTCCAACATGAGCTGTTGTTTGAAACAAAAGGTCCCTTGCCAGTCGATCGTCCCTGACTGCCCCTGTTATTGTCCTTGAGTGCACCATTAACAGGTGTTGATGGCCCCATTACTGGCCGCATTGTCCCTTGCAATGGCGTGAATCGCTGTTCAGCTTGCCATTGTCTCTGTCGAACTCCCCCTCTGGGTTCGACTACATGTTGGGGCATGCCTGACTGCCCTTGTCTGCCTGGAGAACTGTGTGCTGCTTTAACAATGTTGAATCTCTGTCCCAACCATTCCTTAACACAGTACCTCTCGTCTATTCTGCTAGTGGCCATGCTCGCGTGGTTTAAATCCCAGTTTCTCGTCGCCATTGATACGTCCCTACTATACAGTATAAATGTACACGAGGCCCATGCTTGAGAGAAGGTCAGTCTGTGACCTGTCCTTTATTCCTTAGCACTCAAGTGATGAAGGTGGGTGGAGCTACCCCTTTTATACCTGAAGGTCCAGGTTAGGAGTGTCTCCCACCTAGTGGTCATTGTTCTCACGGTGTACAACTTCGGTCAGTTTATACATGGGTTAAAATGCTGGTTGAATACATGACAGCATCAAATATTGGTATTCTCGCTCAAAAAATAAACGATTTCCTGCATTGTATGCACATTATAATGTTTTGTACACAGTATATAAAAGAACTTAAGAAATAGGAGCAGGAGTTGGCCATTTGGCCCCTCGAGCCTGCTCCGCCATTCAATAAGATCATGACTGATCTGATCATGGACTCAGCTCCACTTCCCCGCCCGCTCCCCATAACCCTCGACTCCCTTATCGTTCAAAAATCTGTCTAACTCCACATATGAGGAGAGACTGGATCGACTGGGCCTGTATTTTAGAAGGATGAGAGGGGATCTCATAGAAACATATAGAATTCTGCCGGGACTGGACAGGTTAGATGCGGGAAGAATGTTCCCAATGTTGGGGAAATCCAGAACGAGGGGACACAGTCTAAGGATAAGGGGTAGACCATTTATGACCGAGATGAGGAGAAACTTCTTCACTCAGAGAGTTGTTAACCTGTGGAATTCCCTACCGCAGAGAGTTGTTGATGCCAGTTCATTGGATATATTCTAGAGGGAGTTAGATATGGCCCTTAGGGCTAAAGGGATCAAGGGGTATGGAGAGAAAGCAGGAAAGAGGTATTGAGGGAATGATCAGCGATGATCTTATTGAATGCTGATGCAGGCTCGAACGGCCGAATGGCCTACTCCTGCACCTTTTTTCTATGTTTCTATGTTTCGATGTTAAATATATTCAATGACACAGCCTCCACAGCTCTCTGGGGCAGAAAATTCCACAGATTTACAATGCTCTGAGAGAAGATATTCCTCCTCATCTCAGTTCTAAATGGGCGACCCCTTATTCTGACACCATGCACCCTAGTTCTAGATTCCCCCACGAGGGGAAACATCCTCTCTGCATCTACCCTGTCCAGCCCCCTCAGTATCTTATACGTTTCAATAAGATCACTTCTCATTCTTCTAAATTCCAATGAGTATAGGCCCAACCTGCTCAACCTTTCTTCAGCTCAGGAATCAACCTCGTGAAACTTCTCTGAACTGCCTCCAATGCAAGTATATCCCTCCTTAAATAAGGAAAATATATTTATTATGTACTTAATGGTGAGAGGTTGAGAAATGTTGGTGTTCAGAGGGACCTGGGTGTCCTTGTACACAAATCACTGAAAGTTAACCTGCAGGTACAGCAAGTGATTAAGAAAGCAAATGGTATGTTGGCCTTTATTACAAGAGGGTTTGAGTATAAGAGTAAAGATGTCTTACTGCAATTATACAGGGCCCTGGTGAGACCACACCTAGAGTATTGTGTACAGTTTTGGTCTCCTTACCGAAGGAAGGATATACTTGCCATAGAGGGAGTGCAACAAAGGTTCACCAGACTGAGGAGAGAGTGAGTAGACTCGGCCTATATTCTCTAGAGTTTAGAAGAAGGGGAGAGGTGATCTCATTGAAAAACAAAATTCTTGCTGTGCCTGACAGGGTAGATGCAGGGAGGATGTTTCCCCCGGGCTGGGGAGTCTAGAACCAGGGGTCACAGTCTCAGGATAAGGGGTCGGCCATTTAGGACTGAGATGAGGAGAAATTTCTTCACTCAGAGGGTGGTGAATCTTTGGAGCTCTCTACCCCAGAGGGCTGTGGAGGCTCAGTCTTTGAGTATATTTAAGGCTGAGGTCGATAGATATTTTATATTAAGGGAATTGAGGGATATGGGGATAGTGCAGGGAAGTGGAGTTGAGGTCGAAGATCAGCCTGATATTATTAAATGGCGGAGCAGGCTCGAGGGGCCGAAGGCCAATTCCTGCTCCTGTTCCTTATGTTCTTATGTTCTTATTATTTGTTTATAAAGAACGTATCACTGGATTGGCTAGAAACAAGGTGTACAATATATATTATATCACTTTCATTACAAACTGTAGTCTATAAGATGCACTGTTGTTTATAAATACATATGTATAAAAGTTATTGTGTACCAATTAAAGTATATTTCGTATAAGATGCGTTACATATTCTTGCTGATAAATGATATGAAGTGACTATTGTCCATTTAATGCATTGCAACGTGGACATAATTCAGTCTTGTCTATTATATATACAATGCTGTGCTCAATAGGCATTATGTTGTTTATATGAGGAAAGAAAGATTTGGATTTATACAGCGCCTTTCATGACCACCGAATATCTCAAAGCACTTTACAGCCAATGAATTTCTTTTGGAGTGTACCCACTGTTGTAATGTGGGAAACACGGCGGCGAACTTGCGCACAGCAAGCTCCCACAAACAGCAATGTGATAATGACCAGATAATCTGTTTTTGTTATGTTGATTAAAGGATAAGCTTTGACGACCACCGAATATCTCAAAGCACTTTACAGCCAATGAAGTACTTTTCGAACGTAGTCACTGTTGTAATGTGGGAAATGCAGCAGCCAATCTGCACCACAGCAAGCTCCCACACACAGCAATGTGATAATGACCAGATCATCTGTTTTTTTGTTATGTTGATTGAGAGGTTAATATTGACCAGGACACCAGGGATAATTCCTGTGCTTTTCTTCGAAATAGTGCCATGGGACCTTTTACGTCCACCTGAGAGGGCAGATGGGGCCTCGGTTTAACATCTCATCCGAAAGACGGCCCCTCCGACAGTGCAGCATTCCCTCAGTACTGGGCCTCCGACAGTGCAGCACTCCCTCAGTACTGCCCCTCCGACAGTGCAGCGCTCTCTCAGTTCTGTTCCTCCGACAGTGCAGCATTCCCTCAGTACTGCCCCTCCGACAGTGCAGCGCTCTCTCAGTTCTGTTCCTCCGACAGTGCAGCATTTCTTAAGTACTGGGCCTCCGACAGTGCAGCATTCCCTCAGTACTGGGCCTCTGACAGTGCAGCACTCTCTCAGTTCTGTTCCTCTGACAGTGCAGCACTCCCTCAGTACTGCCCCTCCGACAGTGCAGCACTCCCTCAGTACTCTCCCATCGACAGTGCTGTACTCCCTCAGTACTGCCCCTCCGACAGTGCAGTACTCCCTCAGTACTGCCCCTCTGACAGTGCAGCACTCCCTCAGTATTGCACTGGAGTTTCAGCCTAGATTTATCTGCTCCAGTCCCTGACTCAGAGGGCCTTTGGTCGAGTTATCCAATTAGTCAAACTCCCACCCACCCCCCCCCCCCCCCCGCTCTTTCCGCAGAACAACAACAACAACAACAACTTCTATTTATATACCCCCTTTAATGTAATAAAATATCCCAAGGTGCTTCACTGCAGTTTTTTGAGACAAAACAAATATATTTGATACTGAGCCACATAAGAAGAAATTAGGGCTGGTGACCAAAAGCTGGGTCAGAGATGTTGGTTTTTTAGGATCGTCTTGAAGGAGGAGAGAGAGGGAGAGACGCGGAGAGGTTTAGGGAGGGAGTTCCAGAGCTTGGGGCCCAGGCAGCTGAAGGCACGGCCACCGCTGGTGGAGCGATTATAATCAGGGATGGTCAGGAGGGCAGAATTAGAGGAGTGCAGACATCTCGGGGGGTTGTGGGGCTGGAGGAGGTTACAGAGATAGGGAGGGGCGAGGGCCATGGAGGGATTTGTAAACAAGGAGCAGAATTTTGAAATTGAGGTGTTGCTTAACCGGGAGCCAATGTAGGTTAGCGAGCACAGGGGTAATGGGTGAGTGGGACTTGGTGCGAGTTAGGACACGGGCTGCTGAGTTTTGGATCACCTCTAGTTTACGTAGGGTAGAATGTGGGAGGCCAGCAAATCATTGTAAACCCGCACGATCGCTCTCGGACTGGATTCCATTGCAAAATAAAAATGTGGGGTTGATTTTGTTGCAAAGAGGTGCATTCGATTCTTATCAGTATTTGAATGGAAGGGTTGTTGAGAGAAACGGTTTGGTACTGACGGGCTTGATGCAATACTGCCGTCATATACTGCTGTCACACACCCCCCACATTTAATGTCTAATGGCAGACAAAGAAACCAGCAGCCAAGAAACAATACCTGAACCGCTATACTGTTACTGAGACCGGAATAGAGGTCTCGAGACTTAAAGTTCATGGGTCTCAGTGCATCAAATATTGGTATTCTCGCTCGAAAAATAAACGATTTCCGGCATTGTATGCACATTATAATGTTTTGTGCACAGTATATATAAGAACATAAGAAATAGGAGCAGGAGTCGACCAATTGGCCCCTCGAGCCTGCTCCGCCATTCAATAAGACCATGGCTGATCTGATCATGGACTCAGCTCCACTTCCCTGCCCGCTCCCCATAACCCTCGACTCCCTTATCGTTCAAAAATCTGTCCAACTCCGACTGGATCGACTGGGCCTGTATTCACTGGAGTTTAGCAGAATGAGAGGGGATCTCATCGAAACATATAAAATTCTGCCGGGACTGGACAGGTTAGACGCAGGAAGAATGTTCCCGATGTTGGGGAAGTCCAGAACCAGGGGACACAGTCTTAAGGATAAGGGGTAAGCCATTTAGGACTGAGATGAGGAGAAACTTCTTCACTCAGAGAGTTGTTAACCTCTGGAATTCCCTGCCGCAGAGAGTTGTTGAGGCCAGTTCATTGGATATATTGAAGAGGGACTTAGATATGGCCCTTAGGGCTAAAGGGATCAAGGGGTATGGAGAGAAAGCAGGAAAGGGGTACCAAGGAATGATCAGCCATGATCTTATTGAATGGTGGTGCAGGCTCGAAGAGCCGAATGGCCTTCTCCTGCACCTATTTTCTATGTTTCTATGTTTCTACATTAAATATATTCAATGACCCAGCCTCCACAGCTCTCTGAGGCAGAGAATTCCACAGATTTACAACCCTATGAGAAAAGAAATTCCTCCTCATCTCAGTTTTAAATGGGCGACTCCTTATTCTGGGACCATGTCCCCTAGTGCTAGATTGCCACACGAGGGGAAACATCCTCTCTGCATCTACCTTGTCCAGCCCCCTCAGAATCTTATACGTTTCAATAAGATCACCTCTCATTCTTCTAAACTCCAATGTGTATAGGCCCAACCTGCTCAACCTTTCTTCATATGACAACCCCTTCATCTCAGGAATCAACCTTGTGAACCTTCTCTGAACAGCCTCCAATGCAAGTATATCCCTCCTTAAATATGGAAAATATATTTATTATATATTTAAATGGTGAGAGATTGGGAAATGTTGGTGTTCAGAGGGACCTGGGTGCCCTTGTACACAAATCACTGAAAGTTAACCTGCAGGTACAGCAAGTGATTAAGAAAGCAAATGGTCTGTTGGCCTTTATTACAAGAGGATTTGAGCATAAGAGTAAAGACGTCTTACTGCAATTATGCAGGGCCCTGGTGAGACCACACCTAGAGTATTGTGTACAGTTTTGGTCTCCTTCCCTAAGGAAGGATATACTTGCCATAGAGGGAGTGCAACAAAGGTTCACCAGACTGATTCCTGGGATGGGGAGATTGTCCAATGAGGAGAGATTGAGTTGACTAGCCCTATATTCTCCAGCGTTTAGAAGAATGAGAGGTGATCTCATTGAAACATAGAAAATTCTGTACAGCCAATGAAGTACTTTTGGCGTGTACCCACTGTGGTAATGTGGGAAACGCGGCAGCCAATTTGCGCACAGCAAGCTCCCACAAACAGCAATGTGATAATAATGACCAGAAAATCTGTTTTTGTTCTGTTGATTGAAGGATAAATATTGGCCAGGACAATATCTCCTGTTTTGTATAAAATACATTGTATGTCTATGACTTTGATAAGGTACCACATACTAATGACCACATAATAGACGAACGAATCAGGTCAGAGAATGCGGACAAGTAACAGAATGGGTGGCTCGCTGGTTTGGAGGCAGAAAGCAGAGAGTAGGGGTAAAGGGCAGCTATTCACAGCAGCACAAGGTGGGGGGTGGGGTCCTATGGGGCTCGGTGCTGGGACCACTGTTGTTCACAATTTATATAAAGAAAGACATGAAAGACTTGCATTTCTACAGCACCTTTGATGACCACCGAATATCTCAAAGCACTTTACAGCCAATGAAGTACTTTTGGAATGTAGTCACTGTTGTAATGTGGGAAATGCAGCAGCCAATCTGCACACAGCAAGCTCCCACACTCAGCAATGAGATAATGACCAGATAACCTATTTTTTTGTTATGTTGATTGAGGGGTTAAAATTGTCCAGGACACCGGGGGTAACTCCCCTGCTATTCTTCGAAATAGTGCCATGGGATCTTTTACATCCACCTGAGAGAGCAGACAGGGCCTCAGTTTAACATCTCATCTAAAAGACGGCATCTCCAACAATGCAGCGCTTCTTCAGTACTGCCCCTCCGCCAGTGCAGCACTGCCTCAGTACTGCCCCACCGACAGTGCAGCACTCCCTCAGTACTGCCCCTCCGACAGTGCAGCACTGCCTCAGTACTGCCCCTCCGACAGTGCAGCACTCCCTCAGTACTGCCCCTCCGACAGTGCAGCACTCCCTCAGTACTGCCCCTCCGACAGTGCAGCACTCCCTCAGTACTGCCCCTCCGACAGTGCAGCGCTCCCTCAGTACTGCCCCTCCGACAGTGCAGCACTCCCTCAGTACTGCCCCTCCGACAGTGCAGCACTCCCTCAGCACTATACTGGATTGTCAGCCTAGATTTAGGTGTTCCAGTCCCTGGACTTGAACACACAACCTTCTGACTTAGAGGCTCTTTGGTCGAGTTATCCAATTAGTCCAACTCCCCACCACCCCTACCCCCGCTCTTTCCCCATAACAACAACAACAACAACAACTTTTATTTATATACCTCCTTTAATGTAGTAAAATGTCCCAAGGTGCTTCACTGCAGTGTTTTAAGACAAAACAAATATATTTGACACTGAGCCACATAAGAAGAAATTAGGGCCGGTGACCAAAAGCTTGGTGAGTGAGGTATGTTTTAAGGAGCGTGTTAAAGGAGGAGAGAGGGAGAGAGGCGGAGAGGTTTAGTGAGGGAGTTCCAGAGCTTGGGGCCCAGGCAGCTGAAGGCACGGCCACCGATGGTGGAGCAATTATAATCAGGGATGCTCAGGTGGGCAGAATTAGAGGAGTGCAGACATCTCGGGGGGTTGTGGGGCTGGAGGAGATTACAGAGATAGGGAAGGGCGAGGGCCATGGAGGGATTTTTTAAACAAGGAGCAGAATTTTGAAATCGAGGCGTTGCTTATCCGGGAGCCAATGTAGGTTAGCGAGCACAGGGGTAATGGGTGAGTGGGACTTGGTGCGAGTTAGGACACGGGCTGCCGAGTTTTGGATCACCTCTAGTTTACGTAGGGTAGAATGTGGGAGGCCAGCAAATCATTGTAAACCCGCACGATCGCTCTCGGCCTCGAATCCTTTGCAAAATAAAAATGTGGGGTTGATTTTGTTGCAAAGAGGTGCATTCGCTTCTTATCAGTATTTGAATGGAAGGGTTGTTGAGAGAAACGGTTCGGTACTGACGGACTTGAAGCAATACTGCCGTCATATACTGCTGTCACACACCCCCCACATTTAATGTCTAATGTCAGACAAAGAAACCAGCAGCCAAGAAACAATACCTGAACCGCTACACTGTTACTGAGACCGGATTAGAGGTCTCGAGACTTAAAGTTCATGGGTCTCAGTGCATCAAATATTGGTATTGTCGCTCAAAAAATAAACGATTTCCTGCATTGTATGCACATTATAATGTTTTGTGCACAGTATATATAAGAACATAAGAAATAGGAGCAGGAGTCGGCCATTCGGCCCCTCGAGCCTGCTCCACCATTCAATAAGATCACGGCTGATCTGATCTTGGCCTCAGCTCCACTTCCCCGCCTGCTCCCCATAACCCTTCACTCCCTTATCGCTCAAAAATCTGTCTACCTCCACATATGAGGAGAGACTGGATCGACTGGGCCTGTATTCACTGGAGTTTAGAAGGATGAGAGGGGATCTCATAGAAACATATAAAATTCTGCCGGGACTGGACAGGTTAGACGCAGGAAGAATGTTCCCGATGTTGGTGAAGCCCAGAACGAGGGGACACAGTCTAAGGATAAGTGGGAAGCCATTTAGGACCGAGATGAGGAGAAACTTCTTCACTCAGAGAGTTGTTAACCTGTGGAATTCCCTGCCGCAGAGAGTTATTGATGCCAGTTCATTGGATATATTCAAGAGGGAGTTAGATATGGCCCTTAGGGCTAAAGGGATCAAGTGGTATGGAGAGAAAGCAGGAAAGGGGTACTGAAGGAATGATCAGCCATGATCTTATTGAATGGTGGTGCAGGCTCATAGGGCGGAATGGCCTAATCATGCACCTATTTTCTATGTTTCTATGTTTCGATGTTAAATATATTCAATGACACAGCCTCCACAGCTCTCTGGGGCAGAGAATTCCACAGATTTACAACGCTCTGAGAGAAGATATTCCTCCTCATCTCAGTTCTAAATGGGCGACCCCTTATTCTGAGACTATGCCCCCTAGTTCCAGATTCCCCCACGAGGGGAAACATCCTCTCTGCATCTACCCTGTCCAACCCCCTCAGTATCTTACACGTTTCAATAAGATCACCTCTCATTCTTCTAAACTCCAATGAGTATAGGCCCAACCTGCTCAACCTTTCTTCAGCTCAGGAATCAACCTCGTGAAACTTCTCTGAACTGCCTCCAATGCAAGTATATCCCTCCTTAAATAAGGAAAATATATTTATTATGTACTTAATGGTGAGAGGTTGAGAAATGTTGGTGTTCAGAGGGACCTGGGTGTCCTTGTACACAAATCACTGAAAGTTAACCTGCAGGTACAGCAAGTGATTAAGAAAACAAATGGTCTGTTAACCTTTATTACAAGAGGATTTGTGTATAAGAGTAAAGATGTCTTACTGCAATTATACAGGGCCCTGGTGAGACCACACCTGGAGTACTGTGTACAGTTTTGGTCTCCTTACCTAAGGAAGGATATACTTGCCATAGAGGGAGTGTAACGAAGGTTCACCAGACTGATTCCTGGGATGGGGGGGATTGTCATATGAGGAGAGAGTGAGTAGACTGGGCCTATATTCTCTAGAGTTTAGAAGAATGAGAGGTGATCTCACTGAAACATACAGAATTCTTACTGTGCTTGACAGAGTAGACGCAGGGAGGATGTTTTCCCCGGGCTGGGGAGTCTAGAACCAGGGGTCACAGTCTCAGGATAAGTGGTCGGCCACTAGGACTGAGATGAGGAGAAATTTCTTCACTCAAAGGGTGGTGAATCTTTGGAATTCTCTACCCCAGAGGGCTGTGGAGGCTCAGTCTTTGAGTATATTCAAGACTGACATCGATAAATTTTTGGAAATTCAGGGAATCTAGGGATATGGGGATCGTGCAGGAAAGTGGAGTTGAGGTCGAAGATCAACCAGGATCTTATTGAATGGTGGAGCAGGCTCTAGGGGCCGAATGGCCTACTCCTGTTCCTATTCCTTATGTTCTTATTATTTAGTTATAAAGAATGTATCACTGGATTGGCTAGAAACAAGGTGTACAATATATATTATATCACTTTCATTACAAACTGTAGTCTATAAGATGCACTGGTGTTCATAAATACATAGGTATAAAAGTTATTGTGTACCAATACAAGTATATTTTGTACAAGATGTATTAAATATTCTTGATGATAAATGATATGAAGTGACTATTGTCTATATAATGTATTGCACCGTGGACATAATTCAGTCTTGTCTATTATATATACAATGCTGTACGCAATAGGCATTATGCTGCCGAGAAAAAAAAGACTTGCATTTATATAGCGCCTTTCATGACCACCGGATGTCTCAAAGCGCTTTACAGCCAATGAAGTACTTTTGGAGTGTAGTCACTGTTGTAATGTGGGAAACACGGCAGCCAATTTGTGCACAGCAAGATCCCACAAACAGCAATGTGATAATGACCAGATAATCTGTTTTTTTGTTATGTTGATTGAGGGTTTAATATTGGTTAGGACATCTGGGATAACTTCCCCGCTCTTCTTCAAAATAGTGCCATGGGATCTTTTATGTCCACCTGAGAGATCAGACGGGGCCTCGGTTTAGCGTCTCATCCGAAAGACAGCACCCCCGACAGTGCAGCGCTCCCTCAGCACTGTCCCTCTGACAATACAGCACTCCCTCAGTACTGCCCCTCCGACAGTGCAGCACTCCCTCAGTACTGCCCCTCCGACACTGCAGCACTCCCTCAGTACTGCCCCTCCGACAGTGCAGCACTCCCTCAGTACTGCCCCTCTGACAGTGCAGCACTCCCTCAGTACTGCCCCTCTGACAGTGCAGCACTCCCTCAGTACTGCTCCTCTGACAGTGCAGCGCTCTCCCAGTACCACCCCTCCGACAGTGCAGCGCTCCCCCAGTACTGCCCCTCCGATAGTGCAGCGCTCCCTCAGTACTGCCCCTCCGACAGTGCAGCGCTCCCCCAGTACTGCCCCTCCGACAGTGCAGCACTCCCTCAGTACTGCTCCTCCGACAGTGCAGCGCTCCCTCAGTACTGCCCCTCCGACAGTGCAGCGCTCCCTCAGTACCGCCCCTCCGACAGTGCAGCACTCCCTCAGTACCACCCCTCCGACAGTGCAGCGCTCCCTCAGTACTGCCCCTCCGACAGTGCAGCGCTCCCCCAGTACTGACCCTCTGACAGTGCAGCGCTCCCTCAGTACTGCGCTCCCTCAGTACTGCCCCTCCGACAGTGCAGCGCTCCCTCAGTACGGCGCTCCCTCAGTACTGCCCCTCCGACAGTGCGGCGCTCCCCCAGTACTGACCCTCTTACAGTGCGGCGCTCCCCCAGTACTGCCCCTCCGACAGTGCAGCGCTCCCTCAGTACTGCCCCTCCGACAGTGCAGCGCTCCCCCAGTACTGACCCTCTGACAGTGCAATGCTCCCTCAGTATTGCATTGGGAGTGTTAGCCTAGAATTTTGTGCTGAATTCCTGGGATGGGACTTGAACCCACGACCTTCTGACTCAGAGGTGTGAGTGCTGCCCAGTGAGCCACGGCTGACACTGTTAACGCTTCAGACTTTGGAATGAAAAACACAATTTCTAAATGTGCAGACAACACCAAATTGTGGGGGTGTGGCGGGTGGGGTGGGGGGGGTTGGGGGTAGATATTCAAGACTGAGGAGAACTGCAACAAATTACAGGAGGAATGGCCATGAAATTCCCATGTCCCGCGTCTGTGCGCAGTTCCTACGGACCTGGGAAGGCATCGGAAAAGTCGGGTTTCAGCGCGCAATGCGCATGCGCTGAAAACCGGCTTTTCCGATCTGTCAAGTTTCTGGTCTTGACAGATCTCACGGATATCGCGAGCGAGGACACTTGCAGGGCAAGATTTCCGATATTTACGAACATCTTGCCCTGCAAATGTCCTTTAAAACCTTGTGCCTGATAGGAGCGGGCGTATAGCCCACTTTTACAGGCGCATAAGAACATAAGAACATAAGAATTAGGAACAGGAGTAGGCCATCTAGCCCCTCGAGCCTGCTCCGCCATTCAACAAGATCATGGCTGATCTGGCCGTGGACTCAGCTCCACTTACCCGCCCTCTCCCCGTAACCCTTAATTCCCTTATTGGTTAAAAATCTATCTATCTGTGACTTGAATATATTCAATGAGCTAGCCTCAACTGCTTCCTTGGGCAGAGAATTCCACAGATTCACAACCCTCTGGGAGAAGAAATTCCTTCTCAACTCGGTTTTAAATTGGCTCCCCCGTATTTTGAGGCTGTGCCCCCTAGTTCTAGTCTCCCCAACCAGTGAAAACAACCTCTCTGCCTCTATCTTGTCTATCCCTTTCATTATTTTAAATGTTTCTATAAGATCACCCCTCATCCTTCTGAACTCCAACGAGTAAAGACCCAGTCTACTCAATCTATCATCATAAGGTAACCCCCTCATCTTCGGAATCAGCCTAGTGAATCGTCTCTGTACCCCCTCCAAAGCTAGTATATCCTTCCTTAAGTAAGGTGACCAAAACTGCATGCAGTACTCCAGGTGCGGCCTCACCAATACCCTATACAGTTGCAGCAGGACCTCCCTGCTTTTGTACTCCATCCCTCTCGCAATGAAGGCCAACATTCAATCGCCTTCCTGATTACCTGCTGCACCTGCAAACTAACTTTTTGGGAATCATGCACAAGGACCCCCAGGTCCCTCTGCACCAGCATGTTGTAATTTCTCCCCATTCAAATAATATTCCCTTTTACTGTTTTTTTTTCCAAGGTGGATGACCTCATCTGGTTAAAAATACACAGAAACATTTTGAAATAAAGTTATAAAAACATATTTTATTTTTAAAAACCCTCCCCATTACAATAAGTTTATTTTAAGGCTTAATTAAAAAAACTTTTAAAAGTCGGGAAAATATTTTTTTTACAAGAACTTTAATTTAAATGAATGTTAAATATGTCGTTTATTTTTTATTTTTTATTGTGTTTTGGGTATTTGCGGGGTGGGGGGTGTTTCTCATTCCGGACTTACGGAACTCCTATTACTATGAATGAGAATCTATACTACACCTGATTGGCTGCTGTCTCCAGATCCCGGGAGAGACTGGATCAACTGGGCCTTTATACATTGGAGTTTCGAAGGATGAGAGGGGATCTTATGGAAACATATAAGATTCTGACGGGACGGGGCAGGTTAGATGTGGGTAGAATGTTCCCGGTGTTGGGGAAGTCCAGAACCAGGGGTCACAGTCTTAGGATAAGGGGTAGGCCATTTAGGACTGAGATGGGGAGAAACTTCTTCACTCAGAGAGTTGTTAACCTGTGGAATTCCCTGCTGCAGAGAGTTATTGATGCCAGTTCATTGGATATATTCAAGAGGGAGTTAGATATGGCCCTTACGGCTAAGGGGATCAAGTAGTATGGAGAGAAAGCAGGAAAGGGGTACTGAGGTGAATGATCAGCCATGAACTCATTGAATGGTGGTGCAGGCTCGAAGGGCCGAATGGCCTACTCCTGCACCTATTTTCTATGTTTCTATAAGTCTATGCGCACGTCCCCACGTGCACGCGCTGCGAAGCGCAGTCACGGGAGGCCTCAGGCTTGGAAGTCCCAATGGGTGCAGCAGCAAGAGGTAAGTGCGTATCTTTTTTCCCTGTTTCACTCATTTCCCCGCGGGAAGACACCTCAATCGGAATTTAAGGGCCACTAATAAACTTGCAGAACGGGCAAATAATTGGCAGATGTGAGGTATTCCAATTTGATAAGAGCTCATATATTACTTGAAAAATAAGAATCCAAGTTGGGTAGGGGAAGGAAGGGATCTGTGAGTACAAATATACAAATAAAAGTACCAACGCAGCTTAATGCAGACATAAAATATGCAAACTAAGCACTCGGGTTTATTTCTCGAGGGACAGAATTGAAAAGTAGGGAGGTTCTGCTGAACCTGCATTGAACCTTTGTTAGACCACACTTGGAGTACTGCGTACAGTTCTGGTGGCCGTATTATAAACAGGATACAGAGGCACTGGAGAGAGTGCAGAGAAGATTTACAAGGATGATACCAGAAATGCGAGGGTATACATATCAGGAAAGGATGAACAGGCTGGGTCTCTTTTCTCTTGGAAAAAGAAGGCCGAGGGCTGACCTAATAGAGGTCTTTAAAGTTATGAAAGGTTTTAATATAGATACAGAGAGATTGTTTCCAGTTGTGGGGTATAGAGCATAACTAGAGGCCGTCAATAGAAGATCGTCTCCAGGAAATCCAATCGGGAATGGAGAAGAAACTTCTTTACCCAGAGAGTGGTGAGAATGTGGAACTCGCTGCCACAGAGAGTGGTTGAGGCGAATAGTATCAATGGATTTAAGGGGAGGCTGGACAAGCGTATGAGGGAGAAGGGAATAGAGGATTAAGCTGATAGATTTATATGAGGAAAGGCGGGAGGAGGTTCAAGTGGAGCATAAACGACGGCATGGACTGGTTGGGCCGAATGGCCTGTTTCTGTGCCCTATATTCTGTGTAATTATGTGTAATACATTGCATTGTGTATATAACTCAGAGCAGTGCCTACAATATACACCATGCTGTGTGCAATATGCCTTACATTAAGAGCATAAGAAATAGGAGCAGGAGTCGGCCATACGGCCCCTGAGCCTGCTCCGCCATTCAATAAGATCATGACTGATCTGATTATGGACTCAGCTCCACCTCCTCGCCCGCTCCCCATAACCCTCGACTCCCTTATCGCTCAAAAATCTGTCCAACTCCACATATGAGGAGAGACTGGATCGACTGGGCCTGTATTCACTGGAGTTTAGAAGGATGAGAGGGGATCTCATAGAAACATATAAAATTCTGACGGCACTGGACAGGTTAGATGCAGGAAGAATGTTCCCAATGTTGGGGAAGTCCAGAACCAGGGGACACAGTTTTTCTTAGGATAAGGGGTAAGCCATTTAGGACTGAGATGAGGAGAAACCTGTTCACTCAGAGAGTTGTTAACCTGTGGAATTCCCTGCCGCAGAGAGCTGTTGATGCCAGTTCATTGGATATATTCAAGAGGGACTTAGATATGGCCCTTCAGGCTAAAGGGATCAAGGGGTATGGAGAGAAAACAGGAAAGGGGTACTGAAGGAATTACTCCCCTGTAATTCAAAAATGTGTCCACCTCCACCTTAAATATGTTTTCGCCTTATGCTGTTTATATATTCTATTATATTTTATGTAAAATATATTGTAAGGTCGATAAAATACACTGTATTGCACATACAATATCTAGTATTGTGTAAATGGAAGGAGAATAGAGATGGAGGAACGTTGCCTGGACTGGAGAATTTTGGCGATGAGGAAAGATTGGATAGGCTGGGCCTGTTTTCTTTGGAACAGAGGAGGCTGAGGGGAGACCTGATTGAGGTGTATAGAATGATGAGGGGCCTGGATAGAGTGGATAGGAAGGACCTGTTTTCTTTAGCGGAGGGATCAACAACCAGGGGGCATAGATTTAAAGTAATTGGGGGGAAGGTTTAGAGGGGGTTTGAGGGGAAATGTCTTCACCCAGAGGGTGGTGGGGGTCTGGGGCGGAACTCACTGCCTGAAAGGGTGGTAGAGGCAGAAACCCTCACCACATTTAAACAATACTTGGATGTGCACCTGAAGTGCTGTAACCTACAGGGCTACGGACCCAGAGCTGGAAAGTGGGATTAGGCTGGGTAGCTCTTGGTCGGCCGGAGCGGACACGATGGGCCGAAATGGCCTCCTTCCGTACTGTAAGTTTCAGTGGTCCTAGAGGATTAAATTCGATGAAGGGAAAGTGAAGATTACCCGCAAAGGATCGAGGTTAATGGTGTTGTGCGGAATTTATTACAGGGACACGACGCCTCTTGTGGGAGATTGATTCGGTTGTCCTGTAGGATTTGCTAGATTGCCCGCTGGGCCCTATGCACAGGATTGCAGGGCAGGTTGAATTGGGATGAGGTGGCCTCGTGAGCGACGCTCCGCTCTTTGGCTTCTTTTCCCGGCGGACCGGAAGTCGGTCACGGCGGAGGTGGTCATGCGGCGGTAAGAAGCATCCGCCATCTCAAGGGGCGGGTGTTGGGGGCCGAGTGTCCACCGCTGTCACTCCTCTGCGTGGCGCCGATGACGTCATCACGCCACCGCGTCAGCGTGGCCCTCCCCTTCACTGAAAGGGGAGAGCCTGCGCGATGTTTGACGTTTCGTCCACGGGGCCCACCAGGGAGGAGTTGGGCCGGGCCAGCGGCCTGGCACCCAAGAGGGGGCGCCAGGCTGTCCATTGGCGGCCGCGGCTGAACCCCGGGGGAGGAGGGGTGGGGGGGGGGGGGGAACATAATTGTCGGGCAGTCGGCCGACAAAAAAAAAAAATGGCGGCCGCGGCAGTGCGCCCTCCCCCTTTAACGGGAGCCGCGTCTCCATTTTACCGCAGTCTCACTGCAGCGGCAGAAAGAAACGGTTTTGTCACTGCTCGGCGGGAGGAAGATTTTCCCGGTGGAATTTCGCCGCCGGGAGTCGGGAGAAGATCGGCGGCGCGCCCTCGGGTGACGTACTTAGGGCGGACCGGCAGCAGCGGAGCGGTCGTGGGGGGGGGGGGGGGGGGGGGGGGGAAGAAGCGGGTCACGGCCGGGATACCGCAGCAACGGAATTTTCAAAATGGCGGCCATTGCGCGGAAAAATCGGCGGCCCTTGCCCTCCGCAGCGTGGCCGCTGATTTGCGCCGGTGACAGGCCTGACGGGGAGGGACAATTTCGGCCCCCCAGTCTCTCAGCAGCTCGTTCAAACCTTCCAATAGAAAGCACCCCCCCCCCCACCTCTTTTTTTTAAAAATAAAACAATAAAGTCTTGCACCGACAAGTCAAAGACATATTTCTTTCCAAAACAGTGAAACTTTCGCTGGTGGCTGAGTGTTTATGTCTGTCTAGTTAACCATTGTTCCATGACTCACACGAGAGACAGAAATATTTCCATTTAACCTACCGTTCGGCCTCCTTGCAAACACTCGCTCGGCGTGAACCCACACTAATTGCGGCAGCTTTCAGCCGTAAACCCTGGGATTGTATTTTTGTGAGGGCCACTATGGATGTACAGGCGTAAGAAACTACACTCAGGTTCGTCTGTGGGCTCTCGGATTAACTTCCACAATGCCTCCTCGCTGGACAAGGGCGCTCACATCGCCATTTCTTCCTCTGAAAGGGGATGGGAACGATTTCAGGTCAGTCAATCCTCCTATCTTGCCTCGGCTCGCTAATCTGCAGGGATTCCCACTCTCTCCTCCTCCCTACTAGGCCCCTCGTGTCCCTTCCTGTCCCTGCTGCCTTCGGAGTCAGCTCCGAAATCAGGCCCTCTTCCTCTGCACGCAGACCCATTCCTACACAGGACATCCAGCACAGAAACAGGCCACTCGGCCCAGCCAGTTCCGACCGGCGTTTATGCTCCACTCGAGCCTCCTCCCGTCTTTCCTCATCTAAATCTATCAGCCTAACATCAGAACATAAGAACATAAGAATTAGGAACAGGAGTAGGCCATCTAGCCCCTCGAGCCTGCTCCGCCATTCAACAAGATCATGGCTGATCTGGCCGTGGACTCAGCTCCACTTACCCGCCCGCTCCCCGTAACCCTTAATTCCCTTATTGGTTAAACATCTATCTATCTGTGACTTGAATACATTCAATGAGCTAGCCTCAACTGCTTTCCTGGGCAGAGAATTCCACAGATTCACAACCCTCTGGGAGAAGAAATTCCTTCTCAACTCGGTTTTAAATTGACTCCCCCGTATTTTGAGGCTGTGCCCCCTAGTTCTAGTCTCCCCGACCAGTGGAAACAACCTCTCTGCCTCTATCTTGTCTATCCCTTTCATTATTTTAAATGTTTCTATAAGGTCACCCCTCATCCTTCTGAACTCCAACGAGTAAAGACCCAGTCTACTCAATCTATCATCATAAGATAACCCCCTCATCTCCGGAATCAGCCGAGTGAATCGTCTCTGTTCCCCTTCCAAAGCTAGTATATCCTTCCTTAAGTAAGGTGACCAAAACTGCACGCAGTACTCCAGGTGCGACCTCACCAATACCCTATACTCCCTTCTCCCTCATGTGTTTATCCAGCCTCCCCTTAAATCCATCGATACTATTTGCCTCAACCACTCCCTGTGGCAGCGAGTTCCACATTCTCACCACTCTCCGGGTAAAGAAGTTTCTCCAGAATTCCCCATTGGATTTCCTGGAGACTATCTTCTATTGATGGCCTCTAGTTATGCTCTTCCCCACAAGTGGAAACATTCTCTCTGTATCCACTCTATCAGAACCTTTCATCATTTCAAAGACCTCAATTAGGTCACCTCTCAACCTTCTTTTTCTAAGAGAAAAGGGACCCAGCCTGTTCATCCTTTCCTGATACGTATCTCCTCGCATTTCTGGTATCATCCTTGTAAATCTTCTCTGTACCCCCTCCAGTGCCTTTATATCCTGTTTATAATTCGGCGAATAAGATCTGGAGTTAAGGTACAGATCAGCTGTGATCTCAGTGAATGGCCAAACAGACTCGAGGGGCCTCAGTTACATGGAGAGACTGGAGAAGCTGGGGTTGTTCTCCTTAGAGCAGAGAAGGTTAAGGGGAGATTGACCAGAATGGTACCGGGGTTGTGGGACCTCAGTTACATGGAGAGACTGGAGAAGCTGGAGTTGTCCTCCTTAGAGCAGAGAAGGTTAAGGGGAGATTGACCAGAATGGTACCAGGGATGTGGGACCTCAGTTACATGGGGAGACTGGAGAAGCTGGGGTTGTTCTCCTTAGAGCAGAGAAGGTTAAGGGGAGATTGACCAGAATGGTACCAGGGATGTGGGACTTCAGTTACATGGGGAGACTGGAGAAGCTGGGATTGTTCTCCTTAGAGCAGAGAAGGTTAAGGGGAGATTGACCAGAATGGTACCGAGGATGTGGGACTTCAGTTACATGGGGAGACTGGAGAAGCTGGGATTGTTCTCCTTGGAGCAGAGAAGGTTAAGGGGAGATTGACCAGAATGGTACCAGGGATGTGGGACCTCAGTTACATGGGGAGACTGGAGAAGCTGGGATTGTTCTCCTTAGAGCAGAGAAGGTTAAGGGGAGATTGCCCAGAATGGTACCAGGGATGTGGGACTTCAGTTACATGGAGAGACTGGAGAAGCTGGGATTGTTCTCCTTAGAGCAGAGAAGGTTAAGGGGAGATTGACCAGAATGGTACCCGGGATGTGGGACCTCAGTTACATGGGGAGACTGGAGAAGCTGGGATTGTCCTCCTTAGAGCAGAGAAGGTTAAGGGGAGATTTGATCGAGGTGTTTAGAATCATGAAGGGTTTGGATAGAGTAAATAAGGAGAAACAGTTTGAAACTTCAGCGGTGCCCAGAATTGGACACAATACTCCAGCTGGAGCCTAAGCCAGTGATTTAGAAAAGTTTAGCATAGCCTTTTAGCTTTTGAACTCTATTGCACATAAAAAGGCAGGTGGGACTTAGTTTCATATCTCAACCGAACGATGGCAACTCCCTATTATCCCAAGCTTTGGAGCCACGCCCGCACTGTCTGTTGTTTTGCATTGGTGGAGGGGCACGCATTTCGGCAAGGCCCTGAGACTGGCTTGAAGCCTTTTCTTTGTGTTGTACAATGCATGTGTGTGCTGGCGTGAGTGTGGGTGTGAGAGTGTATATGTGTGTGTGTTTATAGGTGTGAGTGTAAGTGTATATATGTGTGCATGTGTGTGTATCGGTGCAAGTGTGAGTGTATAAATATGTGTGTGTGTGTGTATGGGTGTGAGAGTGTATATGTGTGTGTGTGTATGGGTGTGAGAGTGTATATGTGTGTGTGTGTATGGGTGTGAGTGTAAGTGTAAGTGTAGATATGTGTGCATGTGTGTGTATCAGTGAGAGTGTGAGTGTATAAATATGTGTGTGTGTGTATGGGTGTGAGTGCGTATATATGTTTGTATGTATATGCCTGTGTACACATGTGTGTGCTTCTGTGTGTGAATCTGAGTGAGCGTATGCGGTGTGTGTGTGCGTGTTTGTGTCTATTTCAGTGTGTATATGTTTGTGTGTGCATGTCTGTTTATTTGTATGTGTGTGAGTGTATATTTCAGTGTGTATATTTGTGTGTGTATTTGTGTATGTGTATATGTGTGTGTGTTGGTGTGCATGTGTGTGTGTGTGAGTGTGTGGGCATGTGTATTTCAGTGTGTGCGAGATTATATGTGTATATGTGTGCGTGTACTTGTGTACTTGTATGTATGTGTGTGTGCATCTGTATGTGTATTTGTGTGATTTTGTTTATATGTGTGTGAGTGTTTGCGTGTGAATTTGTGTGTGTGCATGTGTGTGAGTACTTCTGTGTCTGTGTATTTGTATGTGTTTATTTCTGTGTAGGTATTTGTGTGTATTTGTGAGTGTGTGTTAGTGCGTATGTGTGTATTTGTATGTGTATTTGTGTGTGTGTATTTGTTTGTGTATGTATTTGTGTGTATCTGTGTATGTGTGTATTTGTGTGTGTATATTTCAGTGTGTATATTTAAGTGTGTATGTTTGTGTGTGTGTGTATTTCAGTGTGTATGTCTGTGTGTATATTTCAGTGTGTATGTGTATGTATATTTCAGTTTGTATATTTGTGTGTATATTTCAGTTTGGATATTTGTGTGTATATTTCAGTGTGTATGTGTGTGTGTGTATTTCAGTGTGCATGCCTGTGTGTATATTTCAGTGCTTATGTGTGTGTGTGTAGAGTTCAGTGTGCATGTCTGTGTGTATATTTCAGTGTGTATGTCTGTGTGTATATTTCAATGTGTATGTGTGTGTGTATATATTTCAGTCTGTATGTTTGTGTGTATATTTCAGTGCTTATGTGTGTGTGTATATTTCAGTGTGCATGTCTGTGTGTATATTTCAGTGTGTATGTATGTGTGTATATTTCAGTGTGTGTGTATATTTCAGTGTGTATGTGTGTGTGTATATTTCAGTGTGTATGTCTGTGTGTGTATATTTCAGTGTGTATGTGTGTGTGTGTATATTTCAGTGTGTATGTGTGTGTGTGTGTATATTTCAGTGTGTATGTGTGTGTGTATATTTCAGTGTGCATATTTGTGTGGGTGTGGGTGTGTGAGATAAGAGGTGATCTAATCGAGGTGTTTAAGATGATTAAAGAACTTGATAGGGTAGATAGAGAGAAACTATTCCCTCTGCTGGAGGAGTCCAGAATAGGGGGTCATAACATTAAGATTAGAGCCAGGCCGTTCAGGGGTGATGTCAGTAAGCATTTGGTCACACAAAGGGCAGTGGAAATCTGGAACTCTCTCCCCCAAAAAGCTGTTGAAGGTCAATTGAACATGTCAAAATTGAGATTGATATATTTTTGTGAGGCAAGGCGGGTGGACGGAGTGAAGATACAGATCAGCTATGGTCTGATTGAGTGTCGGAACAGGCTGGAGGAGCTGAATCAGTGTGTGCTGTGGCTCAGTGGGCAGCACTCTCGCCTCTGAGTCAGAAGGTTGTGGGTTTAAATCCCACTCCAGGAACTTGAGCACATAAATCCAGGCTGGCACTCCAGTGAAGTGCTGAGGGAGCGCCGCACTGTCTTTCGGATGAGATGTTAAACCGAGGCCCCCCCTCTCTCAGGTGAACGTAACAGATCCCACGGCACTATTTTGAAGAAGAGCAGGGGAGTTATCCCCGGTGTCCTGGGCCCAATATTTATCCCTCAAACAACATAACAAAAACAGATTATCTGGTCATTATTGCTGTGTGTGGGAACTTGCTGTGCGCAAATTGGTTGCCGCGTTTCCCACATTACAACACTGACTGCATTTTAAAAGTACTTCATTGGCTGTAAAGCGCTTTGAGACAGCCGGTGGTGTGAAAGGAGCGACATAAATGTAAGTCTTTTTTTCTTTCCTTCCTTTCTTTCTCTCTCTCTCTCTTTCTTTCTCTCGCTCTCTCTTTCTTTCTTTCTCTCTCTCTTTCTTTCTCCCTCTCTTTCTTTCTCTCTTTCTCTCTCTCTCCCTTTTTCTTTCTCTCTTTCTCTCACTCTCTTTCTCTCTCGCTCTCTCTCTTTCTTTCTCTCTCTCTTTCTTTCTCTCTCTTTCTCTCTCTCTCTCTTTCTTTCTCTCTCTCCCTTTTTCTTTCTCTGTCTTTCTCTCACTCTCTTTCTCTCTCTCTCTTTCTTTCTTGCTCTCTCTCTTTCTTTATCTCTCTTTCTTTCTCTCTCCTTCTCTCTCTCTTTCTTGTTCTTTCTTTCTCTTTCTCTCCTTCAATCTCTCTCTTTTCTTTCTCTCTCTTTTTCGCTCGCTCTCTCTTTTTCTTTCTCTTTCTTTCTCTCTCTCTCTTTCTTTCTCTCTCGCCCCTTTTCTTTCTCTCTCTTTCTTTCTCTCTCTGTCTCTCTCTTTCTCTCTCTCTCTTTCTTTCTCTCTCTTTCTCGCTCTCTCTTTCTCTCTCTTTCTTTCTCTCTCTCTTTCTCTCTCCCTTTTTCTTTCTCTCTCTGTCTCTCTCTTTCTCTCTCTTTCTTTCTCTCTCTCTCTCTCGTTCTTTCTTTCTCTCTCTTTCTCTTTCTCTCTCTCTCTCTTTCTTTCTTCCTTCCTCTCTCTCTCTCTCTCTCTTCCTTTCCATCCGTTCTGTCCTCCTGTCCTGGTGATGGAACCCGAATGAAGAGAAGCAGGTTCAGCAAGTGTAGGAGGCACACTGAACTGTCAGAAGCAAGCGGCAGGGGCTGATTTGAGCGGACCAGGCTGCGAGAGAAGGTGGGGGTGGCGATTGCTAACCAGACTCGACGGCGTCAATCAGAACACACTTTCGGTCTGACTCTGTACAGGAACCGAGAAGAGCAGGTTTTGCGTGTCTGGTCAGCGGAGCCGCCCCTGAACTCACGCCCACCAAGATTACATGGCAGCTATTCGGCAAGAGGTTAGATTACTCAGTCCTCTGTCGGCTCCCCTCCCAGCAGAAACCGAGAACCGTGTTCTGCTGAGACTGCAGTCGAGGGACCAGAGGAGTGCAGTTGTAGTCATTGCAAGAGGCAGCTGGTGGAAGGTGCAGGGGAAATTCAGGAGAGCTGCTCCCACATAGACCTTTGCACTGAAACCAAAACCTATTGGTGTATGCAATACAACCAAGGCACGAGACCATGCCTGTTATTACACATGGAGCCTGGAGTCAAATCCAGAAACAGGGCACTAAGAGGGTGTGGGTGGTTCATAGAATCATAGATGTTTACAGCACGGAAGGAGGCCATTTCGGCCCCTTGTGTCCGCGCCGGCCGACAAAGAGCTATCCAGCCTAATCCCACTTTCCAGCTCTAGGTCCGTAGCTTTGTAGGTCATCACCATAGGCAGTCCCTCGGAATCGAGGAAGACTTGCTTCCACTCTTAACATGAGTCCTTAGGTGGCTGAACAGTCCAATACGAGAACCACAGTCTCTGTCACAGTACGGCACTTCAAGTGCACATCCAAGTACTGTTTAAATGTGGTGAGGGTTTCTGCCTCTACCACCCTTTCAGGCAGTGAGTTCCAGACCCCCACCACCCTCTGGGTGAAGACATTTCCCCTCAAATCCCCTCTAAACCTCCCCCCAATTACTTTAAATGTAAGCCCCCTTGGTTGTTGACCCCTCTGCCAAGGGAAACGGGTCCGTCCTATCCACTCTATCCAGGCCCCTCTTCATTTTATACACCTCAATCAGGTCTCCCCTCAGCCTCCTCTGTTCCAAAGAAAACAGACCCAGCCTCTCCCATCTGTCCTCATAGCTAAAATTCTCCAGTCCAGGCAACATCCTCGTAAATCTCCTCTGTACCCTCTCCAGTGCAATCACATCTTTCCTGAAATGTGGTGACCAGAACTGCACGCAGTACTCCAGCTGTGGCCTAACCAGTGTTTTATACATTTCAAGCATAACCTCCCTGCTTGGCTAGTAAAGGCAAGTGTCCCGTATGCCTTCTAAACCACCTTATCGACCGGGCCTGCTACCTTCAGGGATCTGTGGACCTGCACTCCAAGGTCCCTCTGTTCCTCTACACTTCTCAGTGTCCTACCATTTAATGTGTATTCCCTTGCCTTGTTAGCCCTCCACAAATGCATTATCTCACACTTCTCCGGATTAAATTCCACTTGCCACTGTTCTGCCCACCTGACCAGTTCATTGATATCTTCCTGCAGTCTGCAGCTTTCTCCTTCATTATCAACCACATGGCCTATTTTAGTATCATCTGCAAACTTCTTAATCATACCCCCTACATTCAAGTCCAGATCATTGATTTATGCCACAAAAAGCAAGGGACCCAGCACTGAGCTCTGTGGAACCCCACTGGATACAGCCTTCCAGTCACAAAGATACCCAGCAACCGTTACCCTTTGCTTCCTGCCTCCGAGTCATTTTTCGGTACAACGAGTCATGTTGCCTTGGATCCCATGGGCTTTTTGTTATATATGTGAACTTATATTTATTTTGTACAGCCACCAGAGGGCTCATCCCCTGGAGTCCCAAGGGGTCCCATAATCCCTTGGGAGCACAGGTATTTAAGGAGGCCTCACAGGTTGGAGAGGTACTCTGGAGACCTGCAATAAAAGACTACGGTCACACTTTACTTTGAGCTCACAGTGTTCAGTCTGACTCTTTCTCCATACACAACACTTTTACTTTCGTGACCAGTCTGCCGTTTGGGATCTTATCAAAAGCCTTGATAAAATCCATATAGACTACATCATACACACTACCCTCATCGACCCTCCAGATTACCTCCTCAAAACATTACTGATTGAGACACTGGCCCTCATCATTCTGAGACCTGGGCAGTCTAGGGGACGCTTTAGTCTGTTCTAAATCAGGATGAATGTGTAAATTAAATTGCATGCTGCAATTGAAAGTATATATATTAAATGGCAGTACGTATTTAAAAGAGGAATGGATTAAACAAAAAATACAATTAACAGGACACACAATAAACAACACCAACTTGTATTTATATAGCGCCTTTAATGTAGTGAAACGTCCCAAGGTGCTTCACAGGAGCGATTAGGAGAAAAAGCAATTTGACACCGAGCCACATAAGTAGAAATTAGCGCAGGTGACTAAAAGCTTGGTCAGCGAAGCAGGTTTTAAGGAGCGTCTTGAAGGAGGAAAGAGAGGTAGGGAGGTGGAGAGGTTTAGGGAGGGAGTTCCAGAGCTTGGGGCCCAGGCAGCTGAAGGCACAGCCACCAATGGTTGAGTGATTATAATCAGGGATGCTCAGAAGGGCAGAATTAGAGGAGCGCAGATATCTCGGGATGTTGTGGGGCTGGAGGAGATTACAGAGATAGGGAGGGGCGAGGCCATGGAAGGGTTTGAAAACAAGGATGAGAATTTTGAAATCGAGGCGTTGCTTAACCAGGAGCCAATGTAGGTCAGCGAGCACAGGGGGTGATGGGTAATCGGGACTTGGTGCGAATTAGGACACGGGGGCAGCCGAGTTTTGGATCACCTCTAGTTTACGTAGGGTAGAATGTGGGAGGCCAGCCAGGAGTGCGTTGGAATAGTCAAGTCTAGAGGTAGCAAAGGCATGGATGAGGACTTCAGCAGCGGATGAGCTGAGGCAGGGGTGGAGACGGGCGATGTTACGGAGGTGAAAATAGGCGGTCTTAGTTATGCTGCGGATATGTGGCGGAAAGCTCATTTCAGGGTCAAATATGACATCTAGGTTGCGAACAGTCTGGTTCAGCCTCAGACAAGAGTTGGGGAGAGGGATGGAGTCAGTGGCTAGGGAACGGAGTTTGTGGCGGGGACTAAAGACAATGGCTTCAGTGTTCCCAATATTCAATTGGAGAAAATTTCTGCTCATCCAGAACTGGATGTTGGAAAAGCAGTCTGACGATTGAGAGACCACGGAGGGGTCGAGAGAAGTGATAGTGAGGTAGAACTGTGTGATGTCGGCGTACATGTGGAAACTGAATCTGTGTTTTCGGATGATGTCGCCAAGGGGCAGCATGCAGATGAGAAATAGGAGGGGGCCATGAATACATACTTGGGGGACACCGGAGGTAATGATGCGGGACTGGGAAGAGAAGCCTTTGCTGGTGATTCTCGGGCTACGATTAGATAGATAGGAATGGAACCAGGCGAGTGCAGTCCCACCCAGCTGGACGATGGTGGAGAGGTGTTAGAGGAGGATGCAGTGGTCAACTGTGTCAAAGGCTTCAGACAGGTCCAGAAGGACAAGGAGGGATAATTTACCCTTGTCACAGTTACAAAGGACGTCATTTGTGACTTTGATGAGAGTCGTTTCGGTACTGTGGCAGGGGCGGAAAACGGACTGGTGGGATTCACATATGGAATTGCGGGAAAGATGGGCACCGATTTGGGAGGTGACAACATGTTAGAAACATAGAAACATAGAAAATAGGTGCAGGAGTAGGCCATTCGGCCCTTCGAGCCTGCACCAACATTCAATGAGTTCATGGCTGAACATGCAACTTCAGTACCCCATTCCTGCTTTCTCGCCATACCCCTTGATCCCCCCAGTAGGAAGGACTTCATCTAACTCCTTTTTGAATATATTTAGTGAATTGGCCTCAACAACTTTCTGTGGTAGAGAATTCCACAGGTTCACCACTCTCTGGGTGAAGAAGTTTCTCCTCATCTCGGTCCTTAATGGCTTACCCCTTATCCTTAGACTGTGAGCCCTGGCTCTGGACTTCCCCAACATTAATAAGAACATAAGAACATAAGAATTAGGAACAGGAGTAGGCCATCTAGCCCCTCGAGCCTGCTCCGCCATTCAACAAGATCATGGCTGATCTGGCCGTGGACTCAGCTCAATTTACCCGCCCGCTCCCTGTAACCCTTAATTCCCTCATTGGTTAAAAATCTATCTATCTGTGATTTGAATACATTCAATGAGCTAGCCTCAGCTGCTTCCTTGGGCAGAGAATTCCACAGATTCACAACCCTCTGGGAGAAGAAATTCCTTCTCAACTCGGTTTTAAATTGGCTCCCCCGTATTTTGAGGCTGTGCCCCCTAGTTCTAGTCTCCCCGACCAGTGGAAACAACCTCTCTGCCCCGATCTTGTCTATCCCTTTCATTATTTTAAATGTTTCTATTTTGATCTTATAGAGACAACACGTTCAAGGACTTTGGAGAGGAAAGGAAAGTTAGAGACAGGGCGGCAGTTTGCAAGGACAGAGGGGATCGAGGGTGGGTTTTTTGAGGAGAGGGGTGATGACGGCAGATTTGAGGGAGAGCGGTACAGTACCTGAGGAGAGAGAACAGTTAACAATGTTGGCTAACATGGGAGCCAGCAAAGGAAGTTTCGTGGTCAGCAGTTTGGTGGGAATAGGGTCAAGGGAGCAGGAAGTGGGTCTCATGGACAGGATGTGCTCGGATCGGTCATAAGGGTAGATCGGAGAGAAACTGGAGAAAGATATGAGTTCAGGACTAGAGCAGGCAAATATAATTAACACAGGCACACATTAAACAGAGAATATAATTGATGAACCTTTATAAAACACTGGTTCGGCTGCAACTGGAGTATTGTGGCCAATTCTGGGCACCGCACTTTCCGTGCTGTAAATTTTTATGCTTCTATGAAAATAATCAAAACAACTATGTGTGGATGACAAGAATACAAGGGGGTAGAAATTATGCCATAGTTTTATTGACACCAGCAATGTCACCCCCTCCCCCAACATTTCTCTCTAAGAACATAAGAAATAGGAGCAGGAGTCGGCCATTTGGCCCCTCGAGCCTGCTCCGCCATTCAATATGATCATTGCTAATCTGATCATGGACTCAGCTCCACTTCCCTTCCCGCTCCCCATAACCCCTTATCCCTTTATCGCTCAAAAATCTGTCTATCTCCACCTTAAATATATTCAATGACCCAGCCTCCACAGCTCTCTGGGGCAGAGAATTCCACAGATTTACAACCCTCTGAGAGAAGAAATTCCTCCTCATCTCAGTTTTAAATGGGCGGCCCCTTATTCTGAAACTATGCCCCCTAGTTCTAGATTCCTCCATGAGAGGAAACATCCTCTCTGCATCCACCTTGTTGAGCCCCCTCATTAGAACATAAGAACATAAGAACATAAGAATTAGGAACAGGAGTAGGCCATCTAGCCCCTCGAGCCTGCTCCGCCATTCAACAAGATCATGGCTGATCTGGCCGTGGACTCAGCTCCACTTACCCGCCCTCTCCCCGTAACCCTTAATTCCCTTATTGGTTAAAAATCTATCTATCTGTGATTTGAATACATTCAATGAGCTAGCCTCAACTGCTTCCTTGGGCAGAGAATTCCACAGATTCACAACCCTCTGGGAGAAGAAATTCCTTCTCAACTCGGTTTTAAATTGGCTCCCCCATATTTTGAGGCTGTGCCCCCTAGTTCTAGTCTCCCCCACCAGTGGAAACAACCTCTCTGCCTCGATCTTGTCTATCCCTTTCATTATTTTAAATGTTTCTATAAGATCACCCCTCATCCTTCTGAACTCCAACGAGTAAAGACCCAGTCTACTCAATCTATCATCATAAGGTAACCCCCTCATCTCCGGAATCAGCCTAGTGAATCGTCTCTGTACCCCCTCCAAGGCTAGTATATCCTTCCTTAAGTAAGGTGACCAAAACTGCACGCAGTACTCCAGGTGCGGCCTCACCAATACTCTATATAGTTGCAGAAGGACCTCCCTGCTTTTGTACTCCATCCCTCTCGCAATGAAGGCCAACATCCCATTCGCCTTCCTGATTACCTGCTGCACCTGCAAACTAACTTTTTGGGATTCATGCACAAGGAACCCCAGGTCCCTCTGCCCCGCAGCATGTTGTAATTTCTCCCCATTCAAATAATATTCCCTTTTACTGTTTTTTTTCCCAAGGTGGATGACTTCGCATTTTCTGACATTGTATTCCATCTGCCAAACCTTAGCCCATTCGCTTAACATATCTAAATCTCTTTGCAGCCTCTCTGTGTCCTCTACACAACCCGCTTTCCCACTAATCTTTGTGTCATCTGCAAATTTTGTTACACTACACTCTGTCCCCTCTTCCAGGTCATCTATGTATATTGTGAACAGTTGTGGTCCCAGCACCGATCCCTGTGGCACACCACCAACCACTGATTTTCAACCCGAAAAGGACCCATTTATCCTGACTCTCTGCTTTCTGTTAGCCAGCCAATTCTCGATCCATGCTAATACATTTCCTCTGACTCCGTGTACCTTTATCTTCTGCAGTAACCTTTTGTGTGGCACCTTATCGAATGCCTTTTGGAAATCTAAATACACCACATCCATCAGTACACCTCTATCCACCATGCTCGTTATATCCTCAAAGAATTCCAGTAAATTAGTTAAACATGATTTCCCCTTCATGAATCCATGTTGCGTCTGCTTGATTGCACTATTCCTATCTAGATGTCCCGCTATTTCTTCCTTAATGATAGCTTCAAGCATTTTCCCTACTACAGATGTTAAACCAACCGGCCTATAGTTACCTGCCTTTTGTCTGCCCCCTTTTTTAAACAGAGGCGTTACATTAGCTGCTTTCCAATCCGCTGGTACCTCCCCAGAGTCCAGAGAATTTTGGTAGATTATAACGAATGCATCTGCTATAACTTCTGCCATCTCTTTTAATACCCTGGGATGCATTTCATCAGGACCAGGGGACTTGTCTACCTTGAGTCCCATTAGCCTGTCCAGCACTACCCGCCTAGTGATAGTGATTGTCTCAAGGTCCTCCCTTGCCACATTCCCGTGACCACAATTCTCTGAATGAAGAAGTTTCTCCTCACCCTTATCCTTCGACTGTGACCCCTGGTTCTGGACTTCCCCAACATCGGGAACATTCTTCCTGCATCTAACCTGTCCAATCCTGTCAGAATTTTATATGTTTCTATGAGATCCCCTCTCATTCTAAGGGGTAGGCCATTTAGGACTGAGATGAGGAGAAACTTTTTCACTCAGAGAGTTATTAACCTGTGGAATTCCCTGCCGCAGAGAGTTGTTGATGCCAGTTCATTGGATATATTCAAGAGGGAGTAAGATATGGCCCTTACGGCTAAAGGGATCAAGGGGTATGGAGAGAAAGCAGGAAAGGGGCACTGAGGGAATGATCAGCCATGATCTTATTGAATGGTGGTGCAGGCTCGAATGGCCGAATGGCCTACTCCTGCGCCTATTTTCTCTATTTCTATGTTTCTATTCTTCTAAATTCCAGTGAATATAAGGCTAGTCAATCCAGTCTTTCTTCATATAGTCTTGCCATCCCGGGAATCTTTGCTGCACTCCCTCAATATCCTTCCTCAGCTTAGGCGACCAAAACTGCACATAATACTCAAGCTCACCTCTCATTCTTCTAAACTCCAATGAGCATAGGCCCAACCTGCTCAACCTTGCTTCATAAGTCAACCCCTTCATCCCCGGAATCAACCTCGTGAACCTTCTCTGAACAGCCTCCAATGCAAGTAGATCCCTCCTTAAATACGGAGACCAAAACTGTACGCAGTACTCCAGGTGTGGCCTCACCAATACCCTGTACAGGTGTAGCAGGACTTCTCTGCTTTTATACTCCATCCCCCTTGCAATAAAGGCCTCTCTCTACCCCCCACTTCCCTCCCCCCCCCCCTCCCCCCCGCCTCCCTCAAACTGACAATGGTATGCACAGCGGGCTGAGCGGAGCGGAAACAGCACCATCGGCACCCAGGTGAACCGCAGTCCTTTATAGAGTTAATCTACCGTTGTCTGGTGTAAATATAGATACGGCTGGAGCAGCTTTTGGCAAGGCTGCAGCGACAGCAAGCAGATGGGTAGGAAGCGGAAAGGGATGTGGGTGCACACCAGTATTGTACGCTCACCCGGGCTGCTAGCTGTTACTCAAAATACATCTCTCTATTGTTTTAAATAAACACTCTCACGCGCCGCATCGAAAGTAGGACAAGGCACCTCTCCGCGTTCCTCGCCAGTCTTGTGTGGAGAATGTGGGGAGAAATTGGTGCATAGCTCTCCAGTTAGCAGCTGCCTTCTCCCAGGTGTCTGGGGGGGGGAAAGATGGGGGTGGGTGGGGGGGGGGCGGTGGTGTGGACGGTATTTGTCAATGGCCTTAGCAGACGAGGCTATTCAGCAACATTCCTTTCCTTGAATTTGTTCATGGGATGTGGGTGTCGCTGGCATTTATCAGAACATAAGAAATAGGAGCAGGAGTGGGCCATACGGCCCCTCGAGCCTGCTCCGCCATTCAATAAGATCATGGCTGATCTGATCACGGGCTCAGCTCCACTTCCCTGCCCGCTCCCCATGACCCTTCACTCCCTTATCGTTCAAAAATCTGTCTATCTCCACCTTAAATATATTCAATGACCCAACCTCCACAGCTCTCTGGGGCAGAGAATTCCACAGATTTACAACCCTCTGAGAGAAGAAATTCCTCCTCATCTCAGTTTTAAATGGGTGATCCCTTATTCTAAGTCTATGTCCCCTAGTTTTAGTTTCCCCCTATCACTGGAAATATCCTCTCTGCATCCACCTTGTTGAGCTCCCTCAGTATCTTATATGTTTCAATAAGATCACCTCTCATTCGTCTGAACTCCAACGTGTATAGACCCAACCTACTCAACCTTTCTTCATAGGACAACTCCTTAATTTCAGGAATCAACCTCGTGAACCTTCTCTGAACTGCCTCCAATGCAAGTATATCCTTCCTTAAATATGGAGACCAAAACTGTACGCAGTACTCCAGGTGTGGCCTCACCAATACCCTGTACAGGTGTAGCAGGACTTCTCTGCTTTTGTACTCTATCCCCCTTGCAATAAAAGCCAACATTCCATTGGCCTTCCTGATCACTTGCTGTACCTACATACTAACTTTTTGTGTTTCATGCACAAGGACCCCCAGATCCCTCTGTACTGCAGCATTTTGTAATCTCTCCACATTTAAATAATAATTTTGTTTTTTTATTTTTCCGGCCAAAGTGGATAACCTCACATTTTCCCACATTATGCTCCATCTGCCAAATTTTTACCCATTCACTTAAACTAATCCCTTTGCAGATTTTGTGTGTCCTCCTCACAATTTGCTCTCCCACCCATCTTTGTATCATCAGCAAACTTGTCTACATTACACTTGGTCCCTTCATCCAAGTCATTCATATAGATTGTAAATAGTTGAGGCCCCAGCACCGATCCCTGTGGCACACCATTAGTTACTGTTTGCCAAATGGAAAATGACCCATTTATCCCGACTGTTTTCTGTTAGTTAGCCAATCCTCTACCCATACTAATATATTCATATATAATAAAAATATATTTATTGACCATCCCTAATTGCTCTTGGGAAGGTGGTGGTGAGCCGCCATCTTGAACCGCTGCAGTCCGTGTGATGAAGATGCTCCCACAGTGCTGTTAGGGAGGGAGTTCCAGGGTTTTGACCCAACAGCGATGAAGGAACGGCTGACTATATTTTCAATTTGATTATATTTGATGATGGGGTTCAGCGATGGTCATGCTGTTGAATGTCAAGGGGCGGTGGTTAAAGTCTCGCTTGTTGGAGATGGCCATTGCCTGACGCTTGTGTGGCACGAATGTTACTTGCCACTTATCAGCCCAAGTCTGAATGTTGTCCAGGTCTTGCTGTATGCGGGCATGGACTGCTTCATTATATGAGGAGTTGTGAATGGAACTGAACACAGTGCAGTCATCAGCGAACATCCCCACTTCTGACCTTATGATGGAGGGAAGGTCATTGTTGAAGCAGCTGTAGATGGTGGGGCCTAGGACACTGCACCGAGGAACTCCTGCAGCGATGTGCTGGGGCTGTGATGATTGACCTCCAACCATCACAACCATCTTCCTTTGTGCTAGGTTTGACTCCAGCCAGTGGAGAGTTTTCCCCCTGATTCCCATTGACTTCAGTTTTACTGGGGCTCCTTGATGCCACACTCGGTCAGGTGCTGCCTTGTGTTGTCAAGGGCAGTCACTCTCACCTCGCCTCTGGAATCCAGCTTTTTGTCCATGTTTGGACCAAGGCTGTAATGAAGTCTGGAGCTGAGTGGTCCCAGAGGTAACCAAACTGGGAATCGGTGAGCAGGTTATTGGTGGGTGAGTGAATGTTGCTTGATAGCACTGTCGACGACACCTTCCGTCACTTTGCTGATGATTGAGAGTAGACTGATGGGGCAGTAATTGGTCAGATTGGATTTGCCCTGCTTTTTGTGGACAGAACATACCTGGGCAGTTTTCCACATTGTCGGATAGATGCCAGTATTGTAGCTGTACTGGAACAGCTTGGCTAGAGGTGCGGCTATTTCTGGAGCACAAGTCTTCAGCCCGACAGCTGGGATGTTGTCGGGGCCCATAGCCTTCGCTGTATCCAGTGCGCTCAGCCGTTTCTTGCTATCACGTGGAGTGAATCGAATTGGCTGAAGACTGGCTTCTGTGATGGTGGGGACCTCAGGAGGAGGCCAATATGGATCATCCACTTTCTTCTTCTGGCTGAAGATGGTTGAAAATGTTTCAGCCTTGCCTTTTGCACTCACATGCTGGGCTCCGCCATCATTGAGGATGGGGATATTCATAGAGCCTCCTCTTCTGGTTAGTTGTTTAATGGTCCACCACCATTCACGACTGGATGTGGCAGGACTGCAGAGCTTTGATCTGATCCGTTGGTTGTAGGTTCACTTAGCCCTGTCTATAGCATGTTGTTTCCGCTGTTTAGCATCCATGTGGCCCTGTGTTGCAGCTTCCCAAGGTTGGCACCTCATTTTTAGGTATGCCTGGTGCTGTCCCTGGCATGCTCTTCTACATGCTTCATTGGACCAGGGTTGGTCCCATAACTTGATGCTAGAGTGAGGGATATGCCGGGCCATGAGGTTACAGATTGTGATGGAATACAAGTCTGCTGCTGCTGATGACCCACAGCGCCTCATGGATGCCCAGTTTTGAGCTGATGGATCTGTTCTGAATCTATCCCATTTAGCACGGTGGTAGTGCCACACAACACGATGGAGGGTGTCCTCGGTGTGAAGACAGGACTTCGTCTCCAGAATGAATGTGTGGTGGTCACTGCTACCAATGCTGTCACGGACAGATGCATCTGCGACAGGTAGATCCATGCATCCCAACCAACAACAGCAACTTTCATTTAAGACCATAAGGAACAGGAGCAGGGGGAGGCCATTCGGCCCCTCGAGCCTGCTCCGCCCTTCAATGAGATCCTGGCTGATCTTCTACCTCAACTCCACTTTCCTGCACTATCCCCATATTCACCCCTCGATTCGCCTAGAGCCCAGAAATCTATTGATCTCAGCCTTGAATATACTCAACGACTGAGCCTCCACAGCCCTCTGGGGTAGAGAATTCCAGAGATTCACCACCCTCCGAGTGAAGAAATTTCTCCTCATCTCAGTCCTAAATGGCCGACCCCTTTATTCTGGGACTACGACCCCTGGTTCTCGACTCCCCAGCCCGGGGGTAACATCCTCCCTGCAACTACCCTGTCAAGCACAGTAAGAATTTTCTACGTTTCAATGAGATCACCTCTCATTCTTCTAAACTCGAAAGAATATCGGCCAAGTCTGCTCAATCTCTCCCCATTCCAGGAATCAGAGAGAACCTGGAGATGAAGGGATACACAAATAAATGGAAGACAGAGAAAGAGGAAAATGATCAGCGATAAAGAAGATGGTGGTGAGCCGCCTTCTTGAACCGCTGCAGTCCACGTGGTGAAGGTGCTCCCACAGTGCTGTTAGGGAGGAATTCTGACCCAGCGACGATGAAGGAACGGCCGATATATTTCAAAGTCAGGAAGGTGTGTGACTTGGAGGGGAACGTGGAGGTGGTGGTGTTCCCATGCGCCTGCTGCCCTTGTCCTTCTAGGTGGTAGAGGTCACGGGTTTGGGAGGTTCTTGACTGGTTTCTTCCATTGATTTATTGTGTCTACTTTATCTTGTCTGTTAGTTCTCGGTAATTTTTTATCTGATTGCTTGAAACATAGAAACATAGAAACATAGAAACATAGGAGTAGGCCCTTCGAGCCTGCACCACCATTCAATAAGATCATGGCTGATCATTCCCTCAGTACCCCTTTCCTGCTTTCTCTCCATACCCCTTGATCCCCTTAGCCGTAAGGGCCATATCTAAGTCCCTCTTGAATATATCCAATGACTATTCCAATGTAATCCTGGCCGGCCTCCCACATTCTACCCTACGTAAACCAGAGGTGATCCAAAACTTAGCTGCCCCGTGTCCTAACTCGTCCCGTCCCTCCATCGCCCCTGTGCTCGCTGATGGACATTGGCTCCCGGTTAAGCAACGCCTCGATTTCAAAATTCTCATCTTTGTTTACAAAACCCTCCATGGCCCTCGCCCCTCCCTATCTCTGTAATCTCCTCCAGCCCCACAATCTCCCGAGAGGACACAGAGAGGCTGCAAAGAGATTTAGATAGGTTAAGCGAATGGGCAAGGGTTTGGCAGATGGAATACAATGTCGGAAAATGTGAGGTCATCCACCTTGGAAAGAAAAACAGTAAAAGGGAATATTATTTGAATGGGGAGAAATTACAACATGTTGCGGTGCAGACGGACCCAAAAAGTGAGTTTGCAGGTGCAGCAGGTAATCAAGAAGGCGAATGGAATGTTGGCCTTCATTGCGAGAGGGATGGAGTACAAAAGCAGGGAGGTCCTGCTGCAACTGTACGGGATATTGGTGAGGCCACAACTGGAGTACTGCGTGCAGTTTTGGTCACCTTACTTAAGGAAGGATATACTAGCTTTGGAGGGGGTACAGAGACGATTCACTAGGCTGATTCCGGAGATGAGGGGGTTACCTTATGATGATAGATTGAGTAGACTGGGTCTTTACTCGTTGGAGTTCAGAAGAATGAGGGGTGATCTTACAGAAACATTTAAAATAATGAAAGGGATAGACAAGATAGAGGCAGAGAGGTTGTTTCCACTGACCAGAACTGGGGGCACAGCCTCAAAATACGGGGGAGCTAATTTAAAACCGAGTTGAGAAGGAATTTCTTCTCCCAGAGGGTTGTGAATCTGTGGAATTCTCTGCCCAAGGAAGCAGTTGAGGCTAGCTCATTGAATGTATTCAAGTCACAGATAGATAGATTTTTAACCAATAAGGGAATTAAGGGTTACGGGGAGCGGGCGGGTAAGTGGAGCTGAGTCCACGGCCAGATCAGCCATGATCTTGTTGAATGGCGGAACAGGCTCGAGGGCCTACTCCTGTTCCTAATTCTTATGTTATGTTCATATTAGATGTCTGCGCTCCTCTAGTTCTGCCCTCCTGACCATCCCTGATTATAATCGCTCCACCATCGGTGGCCGTGCCTTCAGCTGTTTGGGCCCCAAGCTCTGGTACTCCCTCCCTAAACCTCTCCGCCTCTCTACCTCTCTTTCCTACTTAAAGATGCTCCACCGGCCCTAATTTCTACTTCTGCGGCTCGGTGTGAAATTTTTATCGCATAATGCTCCTGTGAAGCGTCTTGGTATGTTTCATTACGTTAAAGGCGTTATATCAATACAAGTTTTTGTTGTTGTTGCTTTCCTTCACCGGATCTATAAACTTGAGCCCATCCATAACTTTGCTGCCTCTAATTCTGACTTGCACCGAGTCCCATTCAACCACCACCCACTCAATTCGCTTGTGCATCTACATTGGCTCCCTGACTCTCTCAGTGCAATAGTGCAGTACTCCCTCAGTACTCCCCCTCCGACAGTGCTGCACTCCCTTAGTACTCCCCCTCCGACAGTGCGGCACTCCCTCAGTACTGCCCCTCCGACAGTGCGGCGCTCCCTCAGTACTGCCCCTCCGACAGTGCAGCACACCCTCAGTACTGTCCCTCCGACAGTGCAGCACTCCCTCAGTACTGCCCCTCCGACAGTGCGGCGCTCCCTCAGTACTGCCCCTCCGACAGTTCGGCGCTCCCTCAGTACTGCCCCTCCGACAGTGCGGCGCTCCCTCAGTACTGCCCCTCCGACAGTGCGGCGCTCCCTCAGTACTGCCCCTCCGACAGTGCGGCGCTCCCTCAGTACTGCACTGGAGCGTCAGCCTAGATTTATGTGCTCAAGACCCTGGAGTGGGACTATGACCCCACAACCTTCTGACTCAGAGGCGAGAGTGCTACCCACTGAGCCACATTGTTGACGGGGGTGGGGGGTGAATTTTATCTGCTGTTGTTGAACAACTGGTGAAACATTTGCATGGGTGAGAATGGGGAGGATCAATGGGGCGAGAAGCGTGGGCGAGAGATGAAGAACTGAGTCTATCTGGCCCACAGACCCGTCCTTTACTTCGATGTTTCCTGTGCAATTGCCAAACGAGTTTCAACTCGTCTTTGCAAAGTGCCAACTCTGTCAAATTAGGTTTTTTTTTCAAACCGTGCAGCGAAAATTCAGCAGCAGAACTGCGGGACCAGGTAGAAAAAAAAAATCCCAACTTGCCTTCGTCCTTAGCAAAGCAGTCCGTGAAGGAACACTTATTTTAATGATGACTTATCTGCGAACAGCATGATTGAGAATCTGCTGAATTTGCAGAGGAGCATAACAGCTCCAATAATCACTGCGAGATTGCTGAACGGTTCAAATCCGCACTTAACTTGTTTTTGTCTCAATATCTACGAATATGTAACACCCATTGTCATCACATTGGCTCAGCTTGCAGAATAACCACTGTTGCAAGTGTAAATCCTGAGTTCAATTCGATCTCTGCTGTTTGATGTCCCGATGTAATTCAGCCTCTCAATCGAATCGAAACGAACGCGAATCTACAAAGGGTAACATGTTCCCCATGTATAATGGCCAAGCGGTTGTTAAAATACCTGACTGTACAACCATGTCAGAGCTAATCCAAATAATCAATATTTCTCATGTGCAAAAGTCTAAAAGTGCACAACGAAGTTTTGAAATGCGCTTTTACAAATGATGTAACGCCTTATTGTTTCATGATGCATAATGAAGTGTTACACTATGCAATTAAATCATAAACCGAATGATCATAGTATGTAATTATTGGATATAGAACGGAATAACGAAATATCGCAATCTATACAGTGATAATATGGAATAATGAAATGTTACAATATGTAATTATAACATAAATGAAGTTGTCACAATATGTAATTATAAAATAGAGAACGGAATAAGGACATATCACAATCTAGATAGTGATAATATGAATAATGAAATGTTACAATATAATACGGTTAATAACACATTGATATTATAAAATATAAAACAGAATAAAGAAATATCTATATATAGTAATGTAATAATGAATTAATTGTTACAATATGTAATTATATAGCTAATGCAATTAATAAAACATGAACATTATATGTATATAATATATAAAATATAAAACAGAATACAGACATATCTATATATAGTGATGTAATGACTAATTAACTGTTACAATATGTAATTATATATCTAATGCAATTAATAAAACATGAAAATGATATGTATATAATGTGTAAAATATAAACCAGAATACAGAAATATCACAATCTATATAGTGCTGTAATGATGAATTAAATGTTACAGTATCTAACACAATTAATGAAACATTAATATTATATTTATATAATGTGTAAAATATAAAAGAGAGTAAAGAAATATTGTAATCTATATAGTGATGTACTGATTAATTAAATATTACAATTGTAGATTTATATAATACAGTTAATGAAACATTCAAATTATATTTATATGATGTATAAAATATAAAACAGAATTAAAAAATCACAATATCCTGGCCAATATTTATCCCTCTATCAACCTAACAAGAACAGATGATCTGGTCATTATCACATTGCTGTGTGTGGGAGCTTGCTGTGCACAAATTAGCTGCCGCATTACAACAGTGACTACACTTTAAAAAGTACTTCATTGGCTGTAAAGCGCTTTGGGATGCCTGAAGTCATGAAAGGCGTTATATAAATTCCCATCTTTCTTTCTTTAGTGATTAATGATTAATTAAGTGTTACAATATCGAATGCAATTAATGAAAAATGAATATTATATTTACATAATGTGTAAAATATAAAATGAAATAAATATCGCAATATCCTGGTCAATATTTATCCCTCAATCAACATAACAAAAAACAGATTATCTGATCATTATCACATTATTGTGTGTGGGAGCTTGCTGTGCGTAAATTGGCTGCTGCGTTTCCCACATTACAACACTGACTACACTCCAAAAGTACTTCATTGGCTGGAAAGCGCTTTGAGACGTCCGGTGGTCGATGAAAGGCGCTATATAAATGCAAGTCTTTCTTTAGTGATGCAATTATGTTACAAAGTGGAATTAAATAATATAGTTAAGGAAACATTACAATTATATTTATATAATGTGTAAAATATAAAACAGAATAAAGAAATATTGTAATCTATATAGTGATATGATTCATTAAATATTACAATATTTAATTATATAATAATACAGTTAATGAAACATTAATATATTTATATAATGTGTAAAATATAAAACAGAATAAAGAAATATCACAATCTGTATCATGATGTTATGATTAATTAAATGTTACAATGTCTAAAACAATTAATGAAAATGTCCACATTATGTTTAAAATATAAAACGGTATAATGAAATATCACAAGTTATATAATTTGTAACCATTAATGAAATATTACAATTAATTATATTATTAATGATATAACTATATTATATCTAATTCGAATAATGAAACATGAACATTTTTCATCACACAGCGTCTAAAAATTCACAACCAGATGTCAAATTGCCGATTTACGTGATATCTAATGTTTTTTCAAGTGTTGAATGATCACAATATGTAATTGTATAATGCATCGAATTATTACAGTATCTAAATTTAAAACATTAAGCTGTTTGATTAAATATCACAATATATGGTGATATAATGATTAAAGGCACATTGGAGAATCCATTTATCTAAAATGTATCAAATCTAATCCAAATAATGGAACAATAGATTTTCTATTTATGTAATCTATTTAAATAACACTAAAAATATACACTGCAGTGCTGACATATTTATTAGCATACTCATGTACGATTAAATATTATGATATTTAATGTTATAATGTATAGACATATCACAATATCTGCTAAAATATTCCAAGTCTAATGACGTGACTTACGATGAATATGTGTGCATAAATATTATATTTAAATATTAATGCACATTGTTATTATTTAATGGATCCAAATATTACAATATTGAAATCTGTAATACATATAATTCAGTTCCATAATACACATTGCCAGCATAATGTGTGAAATATTACAACAGGTAGTTACGTAATTATTTAATGATATAATCTACAATAAAATAATGAAATATTTAATGATAGCAAGATCTGTGCAATAATGTATAATAAAAAGCAAAAATAATTTAAAACAATATCATACATTATGATAAGTACATAATAAAGTATCACAATATATAATGATTAATGAAATACATACAGATTAAGAATATAACAAAATAATTTATGATGAATTATCAAGTATCTAAATAACAGAATAGAGTATAATGATATAGTATAATACATAATATAACATTACAATAAATGTATAATGGTAAAGTATGAAACATTAAATTAAATATTGCAAGAATATATATGTAAAGTAAAATTATATATTGCAGAAGATATAATTTTGTATATATTATAACATAAATTGATATGATGATATTTAATTGGATAGTATAATGCTGTTTCAAAACATGCTAATACGTTCAGTACTTTTACAATCAGACCCGTCACACACCAAACAATAACATGTTATTAGTTACTGAGATCAAGAGTTTTAAAACTGGATTTCTCAGGGTCGGGAGAGAATGAGCAGTGATTAGCTCATAGTCAAGTAGTGGACTGACCTTGGCATTGAATATTTATTTCATCTGAGTATTGGTGTCAAGATCACTGGAGCTAGACTGAAAATGGGTCCGAAATATTATCATATAATTATATAGTCGCACAGTTTCTGCCTAGGAACCTTACAGATGTTACATAGTGATATAATCAGCATATATGAACCCTACAGATTTATATAGGATTACAATCAGTGTATATGAACCCTATAAGAACATAAGAAATAGGAGCAGGAATCGGCCATACGGCCCCTCGAGCCTGCTCCGCCATTCAATAAGATCATGGCTGATCTGATCACGGACTCAGCTCCACTTCCCCGCCTGCTCCCCATAACCCTTCACTCCCTTATCGCTCAAAAATCTGTCTATCTCCACCTTAAATATATTCAATGACCCAGCCTCCACAGTACTCTGGAGCAGAGAATTCCACAGATTTACAACCCTCTGAGAGAAGAAATTCCTCCTCACCTCCGTCTTAATTACGCGATCCCTAGATTAAAATCCTACGAACCCTATAGATTTATATAGGAACACAATCAGCATACATGCACCCTATAGATTTATATGGTGACACAATCAGTGTATAGGAACCCTATAAAGACAAGAAAGAAAGACTTGGATTTATATGACCACCGGATGTCTCAAAGCGTTTTACAGCCAATGAAGTACTTTTGGAGTGTAGTCACTGTTGTAATGTGGGAAACGCGGCAGCCAATTTGCGCACAGCAAGCTCCCACACACAGCAATGTGATAATTACCAGATAATCTGTTTCTGTTATGTTAATGGAGGGATAAATATTGGCCAGGACACCAGGGATAACTCCCCTACTCTTCTTCGAAATAGTGCCATGGGATCTTTTACGTCCACTTGAGAGAGCAGACGGGGCCTCGGTTTAACGTCTCATCCAAAAGACGGCACCACCGACAGTGCGGCACTCCCTCCGTTCTGCACAGGGAGTGCCAGCCTGGATTTATCTGCTCCAGTCTCTGGAGTGGAACTTGATCCCACAACCTTTTGACTCAAAGACAAGTGTGTTACCCACTGTGCCACAGATTTATATTGGGTCGCAATCAATGTATATGTCCCCTATATATTTATATAGGAACATAACCAGTCTAAATGAACCCTAAAGATTTATATACGATCACAATCAGTGTATATAAACCATATAGATTTGTATAGGATCACAATCAGTGTATATGAACATAAGAACATAAGAAATAGGAGCAGGAGTCGGCCATTTGGCCCCTCAAGCCTGCTCCGCCATTCAATAAGATCATGGCTGATCTGATCATGGACTCAACTCCACTTCCCTGCCCGATCCCCAGATAAATCCAGCTGAGTCTTACTTTCTCACTTTCTCTCTTTCTTTCTTTCTTTCTGTCTCTTTCTTTCTTTCTTTCTCTCTCTCTTTCTCTCTTTCAGATGATCCCTAAAACCTACTAATATCTCGGTATGTGGCTGGGTGTCACGGTTTGCTTGACTCCGCTCCTGTGAAGCACACGTCAAAGGCGCTGTGCAACTGCAAGTTGTCGGTGTTGCACACAGCGCTGTTGCAATCGCTAACGGTGTGGTATTGGGGGCTGGGAAAGCAAGGTTGCTGTGCTGGGTCTGCACCCTGACACTTGCTCAACCGAACCTTGCAAAAAAACCAGAATAACAAAAAATAATGAAAACCAGACTTCCTGTGTCGAGAAAAGCCAGCTTGTTATTTGTTCTTTTGGTGTTGCAAACCTTAATCTTCATCAAAGAGTTCTTCAACAATCGTGCGGTTACCCCCAGCATTCTTGCTCAAAAGCTTGCCCTGTGGGGGGGGGGTCGGGGAGTAAGTCCCATTGTCCTGGAGACCCGCCAGGCCACGGGGTGAGGGAGCAGGCAGGGGGCTTCGGGATCGAGTCAGTGGTCCCAGGCACGGAGTAAGTCCAAAGGTGGGAGCTGTGCGGCCCCAGTGTTTCTATTTCTTTCATGCCATTGTCTCTGCTTCAGTTTTTTTTTTACAACGATCATGTTACTTATCACTCCAACATCAGCCGAGAATGCGTCAGCCAAGCCTCATGTAAACCGCACTGCCGGAGAGTTAGTAAAGGTCAACTTTCTTATCCTCCCTGTCCCCAGGGAGGCGTGCGTTGCTGAGATGGGTCACGGGGTGTGGGCGGCCGTTTGGGACAAGGTGGGTAGTCAGGATGGGCAATGGTTTGGATCGTTTGGGAGCGAATGGTTTGGGTCGTTTGGAAAAGAATGGTTTTGGTCATTTGCGAGAGAATGGTTTGGGCTGTTTGGGAGAGAATGGTTTGGGCTGTTTGGGAGAGAATGGTTTGGGCTGTTTGGGAGAGGGTGGTTTGGGCCGTTTGGGAGAGAATGGTTTGGGACGTTTGGGAGAGGGTGGTTTGGGACATTTGGGAGAGAATGGTTTGGGACATTTGGGAGAGAATGGTTTGGGCCGTTTGGGAGAGAATGGTTTGGGCCGTTTGGGAGAGAATGCTTTGGGCTGTTTGGGAGAGAATGGTTTGGGACATTTGGGAGAGAATGGTTTGGGCCGTTTGGGAGAGAATGGTTTGGGACGTTTGGGAGAGAATGGTTTGGGTCGTTTGGGAGAGAATGGTTTGGGACATTTGGGAGAGAATGGTTTGGGACATTTGGGAGAGAATGGTTTGGGCCGTTTGGGAGAGAATGGTTTGGGCCGTTTGGGAAAGAATGGTTTGGGACGTTTGGGAGAGAATGGTTTGGGTCGTTTGGGAGAGAATGGTTTGGGACGTTTGGGAGAGAATGGTTTGGGACGTTTGGGAGAGGGTGGTTTGGGTCATTTGGGAGAGAATGGTTTGGGCTATTTGGGAGAGAATGGTTTGGGTCATTTGGGAGAGGGTGGTTTGGGTCATTTGGGAGAGAATGGTTTGGGCTATTTGGGAGAGAATGGTTTGGGTCATTTGGGAGAGAATGGTTTGGGCCGTTTGGGAGAGGGTAGTTTGGGACGTTTGGGAGAGAATGGTTTGGGTCATTTGGGAGAGAATGGTTTGGGCTATTTGGGAGAGAATGGTTTGGGCTATTTGGGAGAGAATGGTTTGGGCCGTTTGGGAGAGGGTAGTTTGGGACGTTTGGGAGAGAATGGTTTGGGTCATTTGGGAGAGAATGGTTTGGGCTATTTGGGAGAGAATGGTTTGGGCTATTTGGGAAAGAATGGTTTGGGCTATTTGGGAGAGGGTGGTTTGTGACGTTTGGGAGAGAATGGTTTGGGTCATTTGGGAGAGGGTGGTTTGAGCTATTTTGGAGAGAATGGTTTGGGTCGTTTGGGAGAGAATGGTTTGGGCTATTTGGGAGAGAATGGTTTGGGAATTTGGGAGAGAATCGTTTGGGTCGTTTGGGAGAGGGTGGTTTGGGTCATTTTGGAGAGGGTGGTTTGGGATGTTTGGGAGAGAATGGTTTGGGCTATTTGGGAGAGAATGGTTTGCGTCATTTGGGAGAGGGTGGTTTGGGTCATTTGGGAGAGGGTGGTTTGGGATGTTTGGGAGAGAATGGTTTGGGTCATTTGGGAGAGGGTGGTTTGGACTATTTGGGAGAGAATGGTTTGGGAATTTGGGAGAGAATGGTTTGGGTCGTTTGGGAGAGAATGGTTTGGTCTATTTGGGAGAGGGTGGTTTGGGTCATTTGGGAGAGGGTGGTTTGGGACGTTTGGGAGAGGGTGGTTTGGGACATTTGGGAGAGAATGGTTTGGGTCATTTGGGAGAGAATGGTTTGGGAATTTGGGAGAGAATGGTTTGGGTCGTTTGGGAGAGAATGGTTTGGTCTATTTGGGAGAGGGTGGTTTGGGTCATTTGGGAGAGGGTGGTTTGGGATGTTTGGGAGAGAATGGTTTGGGTCATTTGGGAGAGGGTGGTTTGGGACATTTGGGAGAGAATGGTTTGGGCCGTTTGGGAGAGGGTGGTTTGGGATGTTTGGGAGAGAATGGTTTGGGTCATTTGGGAGAGAATGGTTTGGACTATTTGGGAGAGAATGGTTTGGGAATTTGGGAGAGAATGGTTTGGGTCGTTTGGGAGAGAATGGTTTGGTCTATTTGGGAGAGGGTGGTTTGGGTCATTTGGGAGAGGGTGGTTTGGGACGTTTGGGAGAGGGTGGTTTGGGACATTTGGGAGAGAATGGTTTGGGTCATTTGGGAGAGAATGGTTTGGGTCATTTGGGAGAGAATGGTTTGGTCTATTTGGGAGAGGGTGGTTTGGGTCATTTGGGAGAGGGTGGTTTGGGACATTTGGGAGAGAATGGTTTGGGAATTTGGGAGAGAATGGTTTGGGTCGTTTGGGAGAGAATGGTTTGGTCTATTTGGGAGAGGGTGGTTTGGGTCATTTGGGAGAGGGTGGTTTGGGACATTTGGGAGAGAATGGTTTGGGACGTTTGGGAGAGAATGGTTTGGGACGTTTGGGAGAGAATGCTTTGGGACGTTTGGGAGAGAATGGTTTGGGACGTTTGGGAGAGAATGGTTTGGGCTATTTGAGAGAGGGTGGTTTGGGACGTTTGGGAGCGGGTGGTTTGGGCCGTTTGGGAGAGGGTGGTTTGGGACATTTGGGAGAGAATGGTTTGGGACGTTTGGGAGAGAATGGTTTGGGCCGTTTGGGAAGGGTGGTTTGGGACATTTGTGAGAGAATGGTTTGGGACGTTTGGGAGAGAATGGTTTGGGCCGTTTGGGAGAGGGTGGTTTGGGTCATTTGGGAGAGAATGGTTTGGGCTATTTGGGAGAGAATGGTTTGGGCTATTTGGGAGAGGGTGGTTTGTGACATTTGGGAGAGAATGGTTTAGGTCATTTGGGAGAGGGTGGTTTGGGACGTTTGGGAGAGAATGGTTTGGGCTATTTGGGAGAGGGTGGTTTGGGACATTTGGGAGAGAATGGTTTGGGACGTTTGGGAGAGAATGGTTTGGGACGTTTGGGAGAGAATGGTTTGGGCTATTTGGGAGAGGGTGGTTTGGGTCATTTGGGAGAGGGTGGTTTGGGACGTTTGGGAGAGGGTGGTTTGGGTCATTTGGGAGAGAATGGTTTGGGACGTTTGGGAGAGAATGGTTTGGGCCGTTTGGGAGAGGGTGGTTTGGGTCATTTGGGAGAGAATGGTTTGGGCTATTTGGGAGAGGGTAGTTTGGGCCGTTTGGGAGAGGGTGGTTTGGGACATTTGGGAGAGAATGGTTTGGGACGTTTGAGGGAGAATGGTTTGGGCCGTTTGGGAGAGGGTGGTTTGGGTCATTTGGGAGAGAATGGTTTGGGCTATTTGGGAGAGGGTGGTTTGGGTCATTTGGGAGAGAATGGTTTGGGCTATTTGGGAGAGAATGGTTTGGGCTATTTGGGAGAGGGTGGTTTGGGCTATTTGGGAGAGGGTGGTTTGGGCCGTTTGGGAGAGAATGGTTTGGGCTATTTGGGAGAGAATGGTTTGGGACGTTTGGGAGAGAATGGTTTGGGACGTTTGGGAGAGAATGGTTTGGGCCGTTTGGGAGAGGGTGGTTTGGGACATTTGGGAGAGAATGGTTTGGGCTATTTGGGAGAGAATGGTTTGGGCTATTTGGGAGAGGGTGGTTTGGGTCATTTGGGAGAGAATGGTTTGGGCTATTTGGGAGAGAATGGTTTGGGCTATTTGGGAGAGGGTGGTTTGGGCTATTTGGGAGAGGGTGGTTTGGGCTATTTGGGAGAGGGTGGTTTGGGCCGTTTGGGAGAGAATGGTTTGGGCTATTTGGGAGAGAATGGTTTGGGACGTTTGGGAGAGAATGGTTTGGGACGTTTGGGAGAGAATGGTTTGGGACGTTTGGGAGAGAATGGTTTGGGCTATTTGGGAGAGAATGGTTTGGGACGTTTGGGAGAGAATGGTTTGGGACGTTTGGGAGAGAATGGTTTGGGACGTTTGGGAGAGAATGGGTTGGGACATTTGGGAGAGGGTGGTTTGGGACGTTTGGGAGAGAATGGTTTGGGTCATTTGGGAGAGAATGGTTTGGGCTATTTGGGAGAGAATGGTTTGGGACGTTTGGGAGAGAATGGTTTGGGTCATTTGGGAGAGAATGGTTTGGGACGTTTGGGAGAGAATGGGTTGGGACATTTGGGAGAGGGTGGTTTGGGCTATTTGGGAGAGAATGGTTTAGGACGTTTGGGAGAGAATGGTTTGGGACGTTTGGGAGAGAATGGTTTGGGATGTTTGGGAGAGAATGGGTTGGGACATTTGGGAGAGGGTGGTTTGGGACGTTTGGGAGAGAATGGTTTGGGTCATTTGGGAGAGAATGGTTTGGGCCGTTTGGGAGAGAATGGTTTGGGACGTTTGGGAGAGAATGGTTTGGGTCATTTGGGAGAGAATGGTTTGGGACGTTTGGGAGAGGGTGGTTTGGGACATTTGGGAGAGGGTGGTTTGGGTCATTTGGGAGAGGGTGGTTTGGGACGTTGGGAGAGAATGCTTTGGGACGTTTGGGAGAGAATGGTTTGGGACGTTTGGGAGAGAATGGTTTGGGTCGTTTGGGAGAGAATGGTTTGGGCTATTTGGGAGAGGGTGGTTTGGGTCATTTGGGAGAGGGTGGTTTGGGACATTTGGGAGAGGGTGGTTTGGGCCGTTTGGGAGAGGGTGGTTTGGGACATTTGGGAGAGAATGGTTTGGGATGTTTGGGAGAGAATGGTTTTGGTCATTTGGGAGAGAATGGTTTGGGACTTTTGGGAGAGAATGGTTTGGGTCGTTTGGGAGAGAATGGTTTGGGCTATTTGGGAGAGAATGGTTTGGGCTATTTGGGAAAGAATGGTTTGGGCTATTTGGGAGAGGGTGGTTTGTGACGTTTGGGAGAGAATGGTTTGGGTCATTTGGGAGAGGGTGGTTTGAGCTATTTGGGAGAGATAGGTTTGGGTCGTTTGGGAGAGAATGGTTTGGGCTATTTGGGAGAGAATGGTTTGGGAATTTGGGAGAGAATCGTTTGGGTCGTTTGGGAGAGGGTGGTTTGGGTCATTTGGGAGAGGGTGGTTTGGGATGTTTGGGAGAGAATGGTTTGGGCTATTTGGGAGAGAATGGTTTGGGTCATTTGGGAGAGGGTGGTTTGGGTCATTTGGGAGAGGGTGGTTTGGGATGTTTGGGAGAGAATGGTTTGGGTCATTTGGGAGAGGGTGGTTTGGACTATTTGGGAGAGAATGGTTTGGGAATTTGGGAGAGAATGGTTTGGGTCGTTTGGGAGAGAATGGTTTGGTCTATTTGGGAGAGGGTGGTTTGGGTCATTTGGGAGAGGGTGGTTTGGGACGTTTGGGAGAGGGTGGTTTGGGACATTTGGGAGAGAATGGTTTGGGTCATTTGGGAGAGAATGGTTTGGGAATTTGGGAGAGAATGGTTTGGGTCGTTTGGGAGAGAATGGTTTGGTCTATTTGGGAGAGGGTGGTTTGGGTCATTTGGGAGAGGGTGGTTTGGGATGTTTGGGAGAGAATGGTTTGGGTCATTTGGGAGAGGGTGGTTTGGGACGTTTGGGAGAGGGTGGTTTGGGTCATTTGGGAGAGGGTGGTTTGGGACGTTTGGGAGAGGGTGGTTTGGGACATTTGGGAGAGAATGGTTTGGGTCATTTGGGAGAGAATGGTTTGGGTCGTTTGGGAGAGAATGGTTTGGTCTATTTGGGAGAGGGTGGTTTGGGTCATTTGGGAGAGGGTGGTTTGGGACATTTGGGAGAGAATGGTTTGGGACGTTTGGGAGAGAATGGTTTGGGACGTTTGGGAGAGAATGCTTTGGGACGTTTGGGAGAGAATGGTTTGGGACGTTTGGGAGAGAATGGTTTGGGCTATTTGGGAGAGGGTGGTTTGGGACGTTTGGGAGAGGGTGGTTTGGGCCGTTTGGGAGAGGGTGGTTTGGGACATTTGGGAGAGAATGGTTTGGGACGTTTGGGAGAGAATGGTTTGGGCCGTTTGGGAAGGGTGGTTTGGGACATTTGTGAGAGAATGGTTTGGGACGTTTGGGAGAGAATGGTTTGGGCCGTTTGGGAGAGGGTGGTTTGGGTCATTTGGGAGAGAATGGTTTGGGCTATTTGGGAGAGAATGGTTTGGGCTATTTGGGAGAGGGTGGTTTGTGACATTTGGGAGAGAATGGTTTAGGTCATTTGGGAGAGGGTGGTTTGGGACGTTTGGGAGAGAATGGTTTGGGCTATTTGGGAGAGGGTGGTTTGGGACATTTGGGAGAGAATGGTTTGGGACGTTTGGGAGAGAATGGTTTGGGACGTTTGGGAGAGAATGGTTTGGGCTATTTGGGAGAGGGTGGTTTGGGTCATTTGGGAGAGGGTGGTTTGGGACGTTTGGGAGAGGGTGGTTTGTGTCATTTGGGAGAGAATGGTTTGGGACGTTTGGGAGAGAATGGTTTGGGCCGTTTGGGAGAGGGTGGTTTGGGTCATTTGGGAGAGAATGGTTTGGGCTATTTGGGAGAGGGTAGTTTGGGCCGTTTGGGAGAGGGTGGTTTGGGACATTTGGGAGAGAATGGTTTGGGACGTTTGAGGGAGAATGGTTTGGGCCGTTTGGGAGAGGGTGGTTTGGGTCATTTGGGAGAGAATGGTTTGGGCTATTTGGGAGAGGGTGCTTTGGGTCATTTGGGAGAGAATGGTTTGGGCTATTTGGGAGAGAATGGTTTGGGCTATTTGGGAGAGGGTGGTTTGGGCTATTTGGGAGAGGGTGGTTTGGGCCGTTTGGGAGAGAATGGTTTGGGCTATTTGGGAGAGAATGGTTTGGGACGTTTGGGAGAGAATGGTTTGGGACGTTTGGGAGAGAATGGTTTGGGCCGTTTGGGAGAGGGTGGTTTGGGACATTTGGGAGAGAATGGTTTGGGACGTTTGGGAGAGAATGGTTTGGGCCGTTTGGGAGAGGGTGGTTTGGGTCATTTGGGAGAGAATGGTTTGGGCTATTTGGGAGAGAATGGTTTGGGCTATTTGGGAGAGGGTGGTTTGGGTCATTTGGGAGAGAATGGTTTGGGCTATTTGGGAGAGAATGGTTTGGGCTATTTGGGAGAGGGTGGTTTGGGCTATTTGGGAGAGGGTGGTTTGGGCCGTTTGGGAGAGAATGGTTTGGGCTATTTGGGAGAGAATGGTTTGGGACGTTTGGGAGAGAATGGTTTGGGACGTTTGGGAGAGAATGGTTTGGGACGTTTGGGAGAGAATGGTTTGGGCTATTTGGGAGAGAATGGTTTGGGACGTTTGGGAGAGAATGGTTTGGGACGTTTGGGAGAGAATGGTTTGGGACGTTTGGGAGAGAATGGGTTGGGACATTTGGGAGAGGGTGGTTTGGGACGTTTGGGAGAGAATGTTTTGGGTCATTTGGGAGAGAATGGTTTGGGCTATTTGGGAGAGAATGGTTTGGGACGTTTGGGAGAGAATGGTTTGGGTCATTTGGGAGAGAATGGTTTGGGACGTTTGGGAGAGAATGGGTTGGGACATTTGGGAGAGGGTGGTTTGGGCTATTTGGGAGAGAATGGTTTGGGACGTTTGGGAGAGAATGGTTTGGGACGTTTGGGAGAGAATGGTTTGGGACGTTTGGGAGAGAATGGGTTGGGACATTTGGGAGAGGGTGGTTTGGGACGTTTGGGAGAGAATGGTTTGGGTCATTTGGGAGAGAATGGTTTGGGCCGTTTGGGAGAGAATGGTTTGGGACGTTTGGGAGAGAATGGTTTGGGTCATTTGGGAGAGAATGGTTTGGGACGTTTGGGAGAGGGTGGTTTGGGACATTTGGGAGAGGGTGGTTTGGGTCATTTGGGAGAGGGTGGTTTGGGACGTTGGGAGAGAATGCTTTGGGACGTTTGGGAGAGAATGGTTTGGGACGTTTGGGAGAGAATGGTTTGGGTCGTTTGGGAGAGAATGGTTTGGGCTATTTGGGAGAGGGTGGTTTGTGTCATTTGGGAGAGGGTGGTTTGGGACATTTGGGAGAGGGTGGTTTGGGCCGTTTGGGAGAGGGTGGTTTGGGACATTTGGGAGAGAATGGTTTGGGACGTTTGGGAGAGAATGGTTTTGGTCATTTGGGAGAGAATGGTTTGGGACTTTTGGGAGAGAATGGTTTGGGTCATTTGGGAGAGGGTGGTTTGGGTCATTTGGGAGAGGGTGGTTTGGGACATTTGGGAGAGAATGGTTTGGGTCATTTGGGAGAGAATGGTTTGGGTCATTTGGGAGAGAATGGTTTGGGTCATTTTGGAGAGAATGGTTTGGGACGTTTGGGAGAGAATGGTTTGGGTCGTTTGGGTGAGGGTAGTTTGGGCCGTTTGGGAGAGAATGGTTTGGGACGTTTGGGAGAGAATGGTTTGGGTCATTTGGGAGAGAATGGTTTGGGACGTTTGGGAGAGAATGGTTTGGGTCGTTTGGGAGAGAATGGTTTGGGCTATTTGGGAGAGGGTGGTTTGGGACATTTGGGAGAGGGTAGTTTGGGCCGTTTGGGAGAGGGTGGTTTGGGACATTTGGGAGAGAATGGTTTGGGACGTTTGGGAGAGGATGGTTTGGGTCATTTGGCGAGAGAATGGTTTGGGACGTTTGGGAGAGAATGGATTGGGTCGTTTGGGAGAGGGTAGTTTGGGCCGTTTGGGAGAGAATGGTTTGGGTCATTTGGGAGAGGGTGGTTTGGTTCATTTGGGAGAGAATGGTTTGGGTCATTTGAGAGAGAATGGTTTGGGCTATTTGGGAGAGGGTGGTTTGGGCTATTTGGGAGAGGGTGGTTTGTGATGTTTGGGAGAGAACGGTTTGGTCATTTGGGAGAGGGTAGTTTGGGACGTTTGGGAGAGGGTGGTTTGGGCTATTTGGGAGAGGGTGGTTTGGGTCATTTGGGAGAGGGTGGTTTGTGACGTTTTGGAGAGAATGGTTTGGGTCATTTGGGAGAGGGTGGTTTGGGACGTTTGGGAGAGAATGGTTTGGGTCATTTGGGAGGGGGTGGTTTGGGCTATTTGGGAGAGGGTCGTTTGGGACGTTTGTGAGAGAATGGTTTGGGCTATTTGGGAGAGAATGGTTTGGGACGTTTGGGAGAGAATGGTTTGGGCTATTTGGGTGAGGGTGGTTTGGGTCATTTGGGAGAGGTTGGTTTGGGACGTTTGGGAGAGGGTGGTTTAGGTCATTTGGGAGAGAATGGTTTGGGTCATTTGGGAGAGAATGGTTTGGGACGTTTGTGAGAGAATGGTTTGGGTCATTTGGGAGAGAATGGTTTGGGACGTTTGGGAGAGAATGGTTTGGGTCATTTGGGAGAGAATGGTTTGGGTCTTTTGGGAGAGAATGGTTTGGGTCGTTTGGGAGAGAATGGTTTGGGACGTTTGGGAGAGAATGGTTTGGGTCATTTGGGAGAGAATGGTTTGCGTCATTTGGGAGAGGGTGGTTTGGGCCGTTTGGGAGAGGGTGGTTTGGGACATTTGGGAGAGAATGGTTTGGGACGTTTGGGAGAGAATGGTTTGGGACGTTTGGGAGAGAATGCTTTGGGACGTTTGGGAGAGAATGGTTTGGGACGTTTGGGAGAGAATGGTTTGGGTCGTTTGGTAGAGAATGGTTTGGGCTATTTGGGAGAGGGTGGTTTGGGTCATTTGGGAGAGGGTGGTTTGGGACGTTTGGGAGAGGGTGGTTTGGGTCATTTGGGAGAGAATGGTTTGGGACGTTTGGGAGAGAATGGTTTGGGTCATTTGGGAGAGAATGGTTTGGGACGTTTGGGAGAGAATGCTTTGGGTCGTTTGGGAGAGAATGGTTTGGGTCGTTTGGGAGAGAATGGTTTGGGTCATTTGGGAGAGGGTGGTTTGGGTCATTTGGGAGAGGGTGGTTTGGGCTGTTTGGGAGAGAATGGTTTGGGTCATCTGGGAGAGGGTGGTTTGGGACTTTTGTGAGAGAATGGTTTGGGCTATTTGGGAGAGAATGGTTTCGGACGTTTGGGAGAGAATGGTTTGGGGTATTTGGGAGAGGGTGGTTTGAGTCATTAGGGAGAGGGTGGTTTGTGACGTTTGGGAGAGAATGGTTTGGGACGTTTGTGAGAGAATGGTTTGGGTCGTTTGGGAGAGAATGGTTTGGGTCGTTTGGGAGAGAATGCTTTGGGTCGTTTGGGAGAGAATGGTTTGGGTCGTTTGGGAGAGAATGCTTTGGGTCGTTTGGGAGAGAATGGTTTGGGACGTTTGGGAGAGAATGGTTTGGGTCATTTGGGAGAGAATGGTTTGGGACATTTGGGAGAGAATGGTTTGGGACGTTTGGGAGAGAATGGTTTGGGTCATTTGGGAGAGAATGGTTTGGGACATTTGGGAGAGAATGGTTTGGGACGTTTGGGAGAGAATGGTTTGGGATATTTGGGAGAGAATGGTTTGGGTCGTTTGGGAGAGAATGCTTTGGGTCGTTTGGGAGAGAATGGTTTGGGTCGTTTGGGAGAGAATGGTTTGGGACGTTTGGGAGAGAATGGTTTGGGACGTTTGGGAGAGAATGGTTTGGGATATTTGGGAGAGAATGGTTTGGGTCATTTGGGAGAGAATGGTTTGGTCTATTTGGGAGAGGGTGGTTTGGGCCGTTTGGGAGAGAATGGTTTGGGTCATTTGGGAGAGAATGGTTTGGGTCATTTGGGAGAGAATGGTTTGGGTCGTTTGGGAGAGAATGGTTTGGGACGTTTGGGAGAGAATGGTTTGGGTCATTTGGGAGAGAATGCTTTGGGTCGTTTGGGAGAGAATGGTTTGGGTTGTTTGGGAGAGAATGGTTTGGGACGTTTGGGAGAGAATGGTTTGGGACGTTTGGGAGAGAATGGTTTGGGCCGTTTGGGAGAGGGTGGTTTGGGACATTTGGGAGAGGGTGGTTTGGGACGTTTGGGAGAGAATGGTTTGCGCCGTTTGGGAGAGGGTGGTTTGGGCAGTTTGGGAGAAGGTAGTTTGGGACGTTTGGGAGAGAATGGTTTGGGTCATTTGGGAGAGAATGGTTTGGGCTATTTGGGAGAGAATGGTTTGGGCTATTTGGGAGAGGGTGGTTTGTGACGTTTGGGAGAGAATGATTTGGGCCGTTTGGGAGAGGGTGGTTTGGGTCATTTGGGAGAGAATGGTTTGGGTCATTTGGAAGACGGTGGTTTGGGACGTTTGGGAGAGAATGGTTTGGGACATTTGGGAGAGAATGGTTTGGGACGTTTGGGAGAGAATGGTTTGGGACGTTTGGGAGAGAATGGTTTGGGACGTTTGGGAGAGAATGGTTTGGGACGTTTGGGAGAGAATGCTTTGGGATGTTTGGGAGAGAATGGTTTGGGACGTTTGGGAGAGAATGGTTTGGGTCGTTTGGGAGAGGGTGGTTTGGGACATTTGGGAGAGGGTGGTTTGGGACGTTTGGGAGAGGGTGGTTTGTGCCGTTTGGGAGAGGGTGGTTTGGGACATTTGGGAGAGAATGGTTTGGGACGTTTGGGAGAGAATGGTTTGGGTCATTTGGGAGAGAATGGTTTGGGTCATTTGGGAGAGGGTGGTTTGGGACATTTGGGAGAGAATGGTTTGGGACGTTTGGGAGAGAATGGTTTGGGTCATTTGGGAGAGAATGGTTTGGGACGTTTGGGAGAGAATGGTTTGTGTCGTTTGGGTGAGGGTAGTTTGGGCCGTTTGCGAGAGAATGGTTTGGGTCATTTGGGAGAGGGTGGTTTGGGTCATTTGGGAGAGAATGGTTTGGGACTTTTGGGAGAGAATGGTTTGGGTCATTTGGGAGGGAATGGTTTGGGACGTTTGGGAGAGAATGGTTTGGGTCGTTTGGTAGAGAATGGTTTGGGCTATTTGGGAGAGGTTGGTTTGGGACGTTTGGGAGAGGGTGGTTTGGGCCATTTGGGAGAGGGTGGTTTGAGACATTTGGGAGAGAATGGTTTGGGACGTTTGAGAGAGAATGGTTTGGGTCATTTGGGAGAGAATGGTTTGGGACGTTTGGGAGAGAATGGTTTGGGTCATTTGGGAGAGGGTGGTTTGGGCTATTTGGGAGAGGGTGGTTTGAGACATTTGGGAGAGAATGGTTTGGGACGTTTGAGAGAGAATGGTTTGGGTCATTTGGGAGAGAATGGTTTGGGACGTTTGGGAGAGAATGGTTTGGATCGTTTGGGAGAGAATGGTTTGGGTCATTTGGGAGAGGGTGGTTTGGGCTATTTGGGAGAGAATGGTTTGAGCTATTTGGGAGAGGGTGGTTTGGGCTATTTGGGAGACGGTGGTTTGGGTCATTTGGGAGAGAATGGTTTGGGTCATTTGAGAGAGAATGGTTTGGGTCATTTGGGAGAGGGTGGTTTGGGTCATTTGGGAGAGAATGGTTTGGCTCATTTGGGAGAGGGTGGTTTGGGCTATTTGGGAGATGGTGGTTTGGGTCATTTGGGAGAGGGTGGTTTGGGACGTTTGGGAGAGAATGGTTTGGGTCATTTGGGAGAGGGTGGTTTGGGTCATTTGGGAGAGAATGGTTTGGGTCATTTGGGAGAGGGTGGTTTGGGTCATTTGGGAGAGGGTGGTTTGGGCTATTTGGGAGATGGTGGTTTGGGTCATTTGGGAGAGGGTGGTTTGGGACGTTTGGGAGAGAATGGTTTGGGTCATTTGGGAGAGGGTGGTTTGGGTCATTTGGGAGAGAATGGTTTGGCTCATTTGGGAGAGGGTGGTTTGGGTCATTTGGGAGAGAATGGTTTGGGCCGTTTGGGAGAGAATGGTTTGGACTATTTGGGAGAGAATGGTTTGGCTCATTTGGGAGAGGGTGGTTTGGGACGTTTGGGAGAGGGTGGTTTGGGCTGTTTGGAAGAGAATGGTTTGGGTCATTTGGGAGAGAATGGTTTGGGCCGTTTGGGAGAGAATGGTTTGGACTATTTGGGAGAGAATGGTTTGGCTCATTTGGGAGAGGGTGGTTTGGGACTTTTGTGAGAGAATGGTTTGGGCTATTTGGGAGAGAATGGTTTGGGACGTTTGGGAGAGAATGGTTTGGGCTATTTGGGAGAGGGTGGTTTGGGTCATTTGGGAGATAGTGGTTTGGGACGTTTGGGAGAGAATGGTTTGGGTCATTTGGGAGAGAATGGTTTGGGACGTTTGGGAGAGAATGGTTTGGGTCGTTTGGGAGAGAATGGTTTGGGTCATTTGGGAGAGAATGTTTTGGGACATTTGGGAGAGGGTAGTTTGGGCCGTTTGGGAGAGGGTGGTTTGGGCAGTTTGGGAGAGGGTAGTTTGTGACGTTTGGGAGAGGGTGGTTTGGGACATTTGGGAGAGAATGGTTTGGGTCGATTGGGAGAGAATGGTTTGGGTCATTTGGGAGAGAATGGTTTGGGTCATTTGGGAGTGAATGGTTTGGGATGTTTGGGAGAGAATGGTTTGGGTCGTTTGCGAGAGAATGGTTTGGGCTATTTGGGAGAGGGTGGTTTGGGTCATTTGGGAGAGGGTGGTTTGGGACGTTTGGGAGAGGGTGGTTTGTGCCGTTTGGGAGAGGGTGGTTTGGGTCATTTGGGAGAGAATGGTTTGGGACGTTTGGGAGAGAATGGTTTGGGTCATTTGGGAGAGAATGGTTTGGGACGTTTGGGAGAGAATGGTTTGGGTCGTTTGGGAGAGAATGGTTTGGGCTATTTGGGAGAGGGTGCTTTGGGCCGTTTGGGGGAGAATGGTTTGGGTCATTTGGGAGAGGGTGGTTTGGGTCATTTGGGAGGGAATGGTTTGGGCTATTTGGGAGAGGGTGGTTTGGGCTATTTGGGAGATGGTGGTTTGTGACGTTTGGGAGAGAATAGTTTGGGTCATTTGGGAGAGGGTGGTTTGGGCCGTTTGGGGGAGAATGGTTTGGGTCATTTGGGAGAGAATGGTTTGGGCTATTTGGGAGAGGGTGGTTTGGGCTATTTGGGAGATGGTGGTTTGGGTCATTTGGGAGAGAATGGTTTGGGTCATTTGAGAGAGAATGGTTTGGGCTATTTGGGAGAGGGTGGTTTGTGACGTTTGGGAGAGAATGGTTTGGGACGTTTGGGAGAGAATGGTTTGGGTTATTTGGGAGAGGGTGGTTTGGGCTATTTGGGAGAGGGTGGTTTGGGTCGTTTGGGAGCGAATGGTTTGGGACGTTTGGGAGAGAATGGTTTGGGCTATTTGGGAGAGGGTGGTTTGGGTCGTTTGGGAGAGAATGGTTTGGGTCATTTGAGAGAGACTGGTTTTGGCTATTTGGGAGAGAATGGTTTGGGTCATTTGGGAGAGGGTGGTTTGGGACGTTTGGGAGAGAATGGTTTGGACTATTTGGGAGAGAATGGTTTGGGTCATTTGAGAGAGAATGGTTTGGGCTATTTGGGAGAGGGTGGTTTGGGCTATTTGGGAGATGGTGGTTTGGGTCATTTGGGAGAGAATGGTTTGGGTCATTTGAGAGAGAATGGTTTGGGCTATTTGGGAGAGGGTGGTTTGTGACGTTTGGGAGAGAATGGTTTGGGTCATTTGGGAGAGGGTGGTTTGGGACGTTTGGGAGAGAATGGTTTGGACTATTTGGGAGAGAATGGTTTGGGTCATTTGGGAGAGGTTGGTTTGGGACGTATGTGAGAGAATGGTTTGGGCTATTTGGGAGAGAATGGTTTGGGTCATTTGGGAGAGAATGGTTTGGGTCATTTGGGAGAGAATGGTTTGGGACGTTTGGGAGAGAATGGTTTGGACTATTTGGGAGAGAATGGTTTGGGTCATTTGAGAGAGAATGGTTTGGGCTATTTGGGAGAGGGTGGTTTGGGCTATTTGGGAGATGGTGGTTTGGGTCATTTGGGAGAGAATGGTTTGGGTCATTTGAGAGAGAATGGTTTGGGCTATTTGGGAGAGGGTGGTTTGGGACGTTTGGGAGAGGGTGGTTTGGGCTGTTTGGGAGAGAATGGTTTGGACTATTTGGGAGAGAATGGTTTGGGTCATTTGGGAGAGGTTGGTTTGGGTCATTTGGGAGAGAATGGTTTGGGACGTTTGGGAGAGAATGGTTTGGACTATTTGGGAGAGAATGGTTTGGGTCATTTGGGAGAGGTTGGTTTGGGACGTTTGTGAGAGAATGGTTTGGGCTATTTGGGAGAGAATGGTTTGGGTCATTTGGGAGAGGGTGGTTTGGGACATTTGGGAGAGGGTGGTTTGGGTCATTTGGGAGAGAATGGTTTGGGACGTTTGGGAGAGAATGGTTTGGGTCATTTGGGAGAGAATGGTTTGGGACGTTTGGGAGAGAATGGTTTGGGTCGTTTGGGAGAGAATGGTTTGGGTCGTTTGGGAGAGAATGGTTTGGGTCATTTGGGAGAGGGTAGTTTGGGCCGTTTGGGAGAGAATGGTTTGGGTCATTTGGGAGAGGTTGGTTTGGGTCGTTTGGGAGAGAATGGTTTGGGACGTTTGTGAGAGAATGGTTTGGGCCGTTTGGGAGAGAATGGTTTGGGACGTTTGGGAGAGAATGGTTTGGGTCATTTGGGAGAGGGTAGTTTGGGCCGTTTGGGAGAGAATGGTTTGGGACGTTTGGGAGAGAATGGTTTGGGCCGTTTGGGAGAGAATGGTTTGGGACGTTTGTGAGAGAATGGTTTGGGTCATTTGGGAGAGGGTGGTTTGGGTCGTTTGGGAGAGAATGGTTTGGGCCGTTTGGGAGAGAATGGTTTGGGACGTTTGGGAGAGAATGCTTTGGGCCGTTTGGGAGAGAATGCTTTGGGTCGTTTGGGAGAGAATGGTTTGGGACGTTTGGGAGAGAATGGTTTGGGCCGTTTGGGAGAGAATGGTTTGGGACCTTTGGGAGAGAATGGTTTGGGCCGTTTGGGAGAGAATGGTTTGGGACGTTTGGGAGAGAATGGTTTGGGACATTTGGGAGAGGGTAGTTTGGGCCATTTGGGAGAGGGTAGTTTGGGACGTTTGGGAGAGGGTGGTTTGGGTCGATTGGGAGAGGGTGGTTTGGGTCGATTGGGAGAGAATGGTTTGGGTCATTTGGGAGAGAATGGTTTGGGCAGTCGGGATGCGCAATGGTTTGGGCTTCGTGGATTGATCACATGGGCAATTGAATGGTTGGCATAGTAGAGATGGACAATTATTGGACGCTGGATTGTCGAAACTACAGCATCTTGCATTCTTTTCGCACCTTTTAATGTAGTAAAACGTCCCAAGGTGTTTCACAGGAGCATTATGAAATAACATTTGACACCAAGCCACAAATGCAAGATATCAGGTCAAAAGCTTGGTTAAAGAAGCATGTTTTAAGGAGCAAAGAGAGATAGCGAGGCAGAGAGGTTTAGGGAGGGAGTTCCAGAGCTTGGGGCCCAGGCCGCTGAAGGCACGGCCACCGATGGTGGAGCGATTATAATCAGGGATGCTCAGGAGGGCAGAATTAGAGGAGTGCAGATATCTCAGTGAGTTTGTAGAGCTGCAGGAGATTATAGAGATAGGGAGGGGGCGAGGGCACGGAAGGATTTGAAAACAACAATGAAAATTAAAGCATCGAGGCGTTGCTTTACTGGAAGCCAATGTAGGTCAGCGAGCACAAGGGGTGGTGGTTCTATTGGGCGCACAGGACTTGGTGCGAGTTAGCAGAGCTTTGGATGTGCTCATGTTTATCGAGGGTGGAAGATGGGAGAACATAACATAAGAAATAGTAGCAGGAGTAGGCCATTCGGTCCCTTGAGCCTGCTCCGCCATTCAATGAAATCATGGCTGATCTTCTACCTCAGCTCCACTTTCCTCCCCAATCCCCATATCCCTTGATTCCCTTAATATCCAAAAATCTATCAATCCCTGCCTTGGATATACTCAACGACTGAGCCTCCACAGCTCTCTGGGGGAGAGAATTCCAAAGATTCACCACTCTCTGAGTGAAGAAATTTCTCCTCATCTCAGCCCTAAATGGCCGACCCCTTATCCTGAGACAGTGACCCCTGGTTCTAGACTCCCCAGCCCGGGGAAACATCCTCCCTGCATCTACCCTGTCAAGCCCTGTAAGAATTCTGTATGTTTCAGTGAGATCACCTCTCATTCTTCTAAACTCAAGGGAATATAGGCCGAGTCTACTCACTCTCTCCTTATAGGACAATCCCCCCATCCCAGGAATCAGTCTGGTGAACTTTGGTTGCACTCCCTCTATGGCAAGTATATCCTTCCTAAGGTAAGGAGACCAACACTGTACACAGTACTCCAGGTATGGTCTCACCAGGGCCCAGGAAGGCTGGCTTGAGTGTTGTAACATCAAGTCTATAGGTAACAAAGGCAATGGATGGGGGTTTCAGCAGTGGATGAGCTGAGGCAATGGCAGGCAATTGGATGGGTAGACTATTGGCATAGTTGGCATGGACCATTGGGGGAAGGCAGACAGTACGATGGGCAAGTGCTGAGTTGGTGGGTCGCGATGATGGGCAATCAGTAGGACCATTGGGAGAAGACTCAACATTGGGCTGGGTCACTGCCGGCCAGTTATTACCAGAGTAGATCTAATGGACAGTGGTGGGGGGGGAGGAGTTGTGATGGGGAGCTGGGTGGAATTTTGAGAGGGCGAGACGAACGCTCAATTTTACTGCCTAAGGTGTGCAGAGGAGGACAACTAGATTAATTGCTGATCTTAACGGGTCATGATGAACGATTGGCTAACCTGCGAGTCTCATGGTCTGAATAGATTCATAGAAGTTTACAGCACGGAAGGAGGCCATTTCGGCCCATCGTGTCCGTGCTGACCGACCAAGAGCTACCCAGCCTAATCCCACTTTCCAGCTCTGGGTCCGTAGCCCTGTAGGTTACAGCACTTCAAGTGCACATCCAAGTACTGTTTAAATGTGGTGAGGGTTTCTGCCTCAACCACCCTTTCAGGCAGTGAGTTCCGCCCCAGACCCCCACCACCCTCTGGGTGAAGACATTTCCCCTCAAATCCCCTCTAAACCTTCCCTCAATTACATTAAATCTATGCCCCCTGGTCGTTGACCCCTCTGCTCAGGGAAACAGGTCCTTCCTATCCACTCTATCCAGGCCCCCTCATAATTTTATACACCTCAATCAGGTCTCCCCTCAGCCTCCTCTATTCCAAAGAAAACAAACCCAGCCTATCCCGTCTGTCCTCATAACTAAAATTCTCCAGTCCAGCTAATATCCTCGTAAATCTCCTCTGTACCCTCTCCAGTGCAATCCCATCCTTCCTGTAATGTGGTGATCAGAACTGCACGCAGTACTCCAGCTGTGGCCTAACGTATTCTATGCCTCGGCTAATAAAGGCAAGCATTCCGTAAGCCTTCTTAACCATCTTATCTACCTGGCCTGCTACCTTCAGGGATCTGTAGGATCTTGTGGAGACATCGTTGGTGATATATCTCCAGCAACTTGAGGTGTCTACTATACATGCAGGTAGAGCAAGCGATTAGGAACGCAAATGTTAGCTTTGATTACAAAGGGATTTGAGTATAAGAGTAAAAATGTCTTGCTACAATTATACAGGGCCCTGATGAGGCCACATCTGGAGTACTGTGTACAGTTCTGGGGGGCTGGAATTCAATGGTGCAGGAAAGCTAGTGCACCTATGATTTTTTTTAATGTACTTACCGCATGATACATTATACGGTCGGATGAGAGATTTTCAGGACTTTGAAATGTTTTCAAATTCCCAACGGAAATCATTCACAGTGGGGGCGGGACATAGACAGGAAGGGGTTGAATTTCAGTCGGGACCGGGACTCTGCTGCTGTCAATCAGCTGATACCCGCCCTCCTGTATGGCTCAGAGACGTGGACCATGTACAGGAGACACCTCAATTCGCTGGAGAAATACCACTAACGATGCCTCCGCAAGATCCTGCAAATCCCCTGGGAGGACAGACGCACCATCAGTGTTCTCGATCAGGCCAACATCCCCAACATCGAAGCACTGACCACACTCGACCAGCTCCGCTGGGCAGGCCACATTGCTCGCATGCCTGACACGAGACTCCCAAAGCAAGCGCTCTACTCGGAACTCCGACACGACAAGCGAGCCCCAGGTGGGCAGAGGAAACGTTACAAGGACACTCTCAAATCCTCGATAAAATGCAACAGCCCCACCGACACCTGGGAGTCCCTGGCCCAAGATGGAGGAAGAGCATCTGGGAGGGCGCTGAGCAGCTCGACTCTCGTCGCCGAGAGCGTGCAGAAATCAAGCGCAGGCAGCGGAAGGAGCGTGCGGCAAACCAGACTCCCCACCCACCCTTTCCTTCAACCACTGTCTGTCCCACCCGTGACAGGGACTGTGGCCCTCGTATCGGACTGTGCAGTCACCTGAGAACTCACTTTTCGAGTGGAGTCAAGTCTTCCTCGATTCCGAGGGACTGCCTATGTTGATGAGGGTTGACTCTGGATACCCTCAGGGCAACTGGGGTTGGGCAATAAATTCTGGTTTGCCCGTCTCACCCGCATCCCAAGAAGAGACGGGGATAAACTGGGGGCAAATGGATTTCGGAGTCGGGCACTGTGAGGTCATCCACTTCGGACCTAAAAAGAAGGGAACAGGGAACTTTCTCAATGGCGAAAAGCTAGAAAAAGTGGAGCTCCAAAGAGTTGTGGTAAAATAACCACTCTTGAGCCTGCTAAGCCCAGCAAGTAAAGAGTTTATTGGAGCAAATGCAATGGAGTGACCCTCAGTTGCCTGGGATACCACACTCAACAATACAGAGTTTGCAGCAGACCTCTATAGTGCACAAGTTACTGTAACTTTGGCTTTTTTGCGTCAGTCATAAATCTGTATACACCAGTCCAACACTTATATCACATGACGAGCTTCACAGCCCAGTTACTCAATGGAGTTATACAGGCCCAGCATGCGCCTCTAGTTATCTTAACTCCTCGTAGCCTTGGGCCTCCCGTTCCCATGGCAACTCCTCGTTGGCCTTCGTTCTCTCGATCTTCTTGTTTGAACATAACAATGAGTCATTTTCACAAGCTGCGAAATAACACTTTATTTTCCCAAGCTTCCAAATGAGCGAGCTTTCTCTAAAGATACTCTTGGTCAAGTATCCCATCATGCCTCGGTGAAGAACCATTACCAGCTGCAGCGTTTATTTCACGGATGCACCTGAAAACAATTCAAGCGTTGCTATTATAGTGTTAGCCGAGCCCCACTCGTCCCATTTCAGGGGTCCAGGTACACAGATCATTAAAATAGATCATTAAATGAGCAAGTTGGGCCTGTACTCATTGGAGTTTAGAAGAATGAGAGGTGATCTTATTGAAACGTGTAAGATACTGAGGGGGCTCGACAAGGTGGATGCAGAGAGGATGTTTCCCCTCGTGGGGGAATCTAGAACTAGGGGGGCAGAGTTTCAGAATAAGGGGTCGCCCATTTACAATGGAAACATGGAGGAATTTCTTCTCTCAGAGGGTTGTGAATCTGTGGAATTCTCTGCCCCAGAGAGCTGTGGAGGCTGGGTCATTGAATAGATTTAAGGCGGAGATCGACAGATTTTTGATTTACATTCTTGTAAATCTCCTCTGTACCCTCTCCAGTGCAATCACATCCCTCCTGTAATGTGGTGACCAGAACTGCACACAGTACTCCAGCTGTGGCCTAACCAGTGTGTTATACAGTTCAAGCGTAACCCCTCTGCTCTTGTATTCTATACCTCGGCTATTAAAGGCAAGTATGACGTATAAGAGGGAACACTGCACCAGCTAACGCCACCGGCGTGATGATGTCATCCAGCGTGCCTTTAATGCCTCTGTCGCGACATTTGCTTCGTATGGCTAATGTACAAATAGGTGGCCTGAATGTTGCCTGGACTGGAGAATTTTGGCTCTGAGGAAAGAATGGAGATGCTGGGTCTGTTTTCTTTGGAACAGAGGGGGCTGAGGGGAGACCTGATTGAGGTGTATAAAATTATGAGGGGCCTGGATCGAGTGGATAGGAAGGGCCTGTTTCCCTCGGCAGAGGGGTCAACAACCAGGGGGCATAGATTTACTGTAATTGGGGGGAGGTTTAGAGGGGATTTGAGGGGAAATGTCTTCACCCAGAGGGTGGTGGGGGTCTGGGGCGGAACTCACTGCCTGAAAGGGTGGTAGAGGCAGAAACCCTCACCACATTTAAGCAGTACTTGGACGTGCACCTGAAGTGCCGTAACCTACAGGGCTACGGACCCAGAGCTGGAAAGTGGGATTAGGCTGGGTAGCTGTAAGCGGTTTTGCCCTTGGTGGTTTCGAATCACCCCCCTTGCAACAGTTCTAGTCCCCGGGAATTATAGTGGTCAACAGAAATACACAGTCAGAGCCAGATCTTTCGGTCTCAACCGTCACAATGCTTTTATTCAAGTTAAAGCACACAGCCGCACCCAGTAAAACACACCCCTGATGGTGTAAAACGAACAAACACAGACCAACACACAACCCTGGCCCTTCTGAACAAGCCCCTCATGCGAAGCACCCATGCTCAGATTCAAAAGTGCACTTCCGAATCTGTCCAACAGAATTGTGCGCACGCGTACGATCCGTGCTAAAACCTCCCCACTAAAACCCTTAAGGCTTGGTTGGGACACACGACACCCTTTCCCACTATGCGGTGGCCCTAAAGATGCGTGGGCTGGGATAAATGCGCACCAGTTACCCCTCTGGCTTACTCGCTGCTTCTCGCGCATCTTCTGGTTCTGTACCAATCTGTGCTGCTCAAGTCAGCTTCCTTCAGTCGAAATAGCGAGGCTCTCTTTGCTCGGCGATGGTGTTTCATCTCTCCGTCCCAGTCCTTTTTTTTTAATTCAAAATATACTTTATTCTTATAAAAATTTGTACAGTACATTCAAAAGCAGTTCAGTACATTTAGCTGCGGACAGCAATCCCATACACTACATTTGGGTGCTGACGACAGTTCCGTTCGATACATTCCCTTGCTTTTCATTTCAAGTACAATTCGGTACAATACGGGATACATTGTAGTACATTCAACAAATTACATTACATGTGTCACTTTTCAGTACACGGAATGGGCGACGGTACATTTACACTTTTCTTTTCAACGTGCATCACAAAACAGACCTTGCATTATACATGGCACTACATAGGTGTTTACAGATCATGTACACAAAAAAGAAGTTACAAGTACAGCCCGAGGGGAGTTTTGTGCTGATTCCTGCCCCCTGGGTTTACGGTGGCAGAAGGGCTTTAAACTGTGGCCCTTCCCCACCGTGCCTTTGCGGCGACTGCACCAATTTTAAGTGCGTCCCTCCCTCAGCACGTACTCCTGGATCTTGGATTGCGTCAGTCTGCAACACGCAGACGTGGACATCTCCTTGCTCTGGAAGACCAGCAACTTTCGGCAAGACCAAAGAGCGTCTTTGACCGAGTTGCTGGCCCTCCAGCAGCAGGTGATGTCTGTCTCGGTGTGTGTCCCTGGGAACAGCCCGTAGAGCACAGAGTCCTGTGTTACGGAGCTGCTTGGGATGAACCTCGACAGCAACCACCGCATCTCCATCCAGACCTGCCTTGCGAAGGCGCAATCCCGAAGGAGATGGATGACAGTCTCGTCCGCCCTGCAGCCGACTGGGGGGCACTGTGCCGTGTTGCTGAGACGTCGGCTGTGCATGAACGCTCTGACGGGTAGGGCCCTCCTCACCGCCAACCAAGCTACGTCTTGGTGCTTGTGTGAAAGCTCTGGCGATGAGACGTTCTGCCAAACGAGTTCGACAGTCCGCTCGGGGAACCACCCGTTCCAGTCCTTGTGCATTGAACGAAGCAAGCATGCGTGGAAGAGGGGAGAGAGAGAGAGAGAGATGGCTGCAAACTGCCTCTCTTATACCTACAAAATGCTTCTCGCGCCAAAAGTTCGCCTGAGGCAGTACAACTGAAAGAGCCAGAAATCAATGTCCTCGGCCTGTCCCTTTGTCGCTGGTCTGTTTCCTCGGATAAGGCTCCAACAGGTCTGGCTGGGTCGAAAAGCTTCCTTTGTGTCTTGAGCACTGACCAATCTTGTTGATCTCTCACTGATTGCATGACAAAGGTCCTGTCCATCAACCATCTGATTGCTTGGATGTTCAATTAAAGTGTCGTAACCTACAGGGCTACGGACCAAGAGATGGTTGATGGATAGGACCTTTGTCATGCCCATCTGATGTGTATTCCTGTGGGACATGTTCTGCCCTTGTGGAGTAACAGCCAAGTTGCAAAACTTAAAAGTCCAAAAGTATAAGCCCAAAAGTTCATGCTTTTGCTGTCGGTGTTTTTGCCGAATTCTTACATCGCTCTTTGTCGGCTGGAGCGGCCACGATGGGCCGGAATGGCCGCTTTCCGTGCTGTACATTCCGATGATGATGTACAGCCTGGAAAAAAAACGGTCATAAAAGAGTGGGTCTCGGGCGGAATCAACCTGGAAGGAAGGTACGTTTTTTTTTCTTTATTCATTTCTGCGTGTTTCGCTTAGTTTTAAGAATGGGGAAGTGTGCGTGTGGATCGGAAAAGTTTTAGTTCTCTTGTTTGTCTTCCCATTTTTTTTCTCTCGCTGTGAGCTGTCACGGGGGCTTGGGAGGAAGCGTTGGAATCTCCCCTCCCACTCCCTCAGAAGCCAAACGCTTACTCATTAGGTGTGATTTGTGCACATTTTCATTCGAGGCGAGCCGCCTCTGCGCTCCTCCGATTCTGGGCTCTTGCGCACACGCTCTCATTCTCGTCGCTCTGCAAAGGGATATAGACAGGCTAAGTGAGTGGGCAAAAATTGTCGGATGGAGTTATAATGTGGGAAAAGGTGAGGTTATCCACTTGGGTAGGAAAAAACAGAAAAGCAAATTAAAATTTAAACGGAGAGAGACGCCAGAATGCTGCAGTACAGAGAGACATAAGACCATAAACTCATTGAATGGCGGTGCAGGCTCGAAGGGCCGAATGGCCTACTCCTGCATCTATTTTCCATTTTTCTATAAGAAATAGGAGCAGGAGTCGGCCATACAGCCCCATCGAGCCTGCTCCGCCATTCAATACGATCATAGCTGATCTGATCATGGACTCAGCTCCACTTCCCCGCCCGCTCCCCATAACCCCTTATCTCCTTATCGTTTAAGAAAACGTCTATTTCTGTCTTAAATTTATCCAATGTCCCAGCTTCCACAGCTCGCAGCGAATTCCACAGATTTACAACCCTCAGAGAAGAAATTTCTCCTCATCTCAGTTCTAAATGGGCGGCCCCTTATTCTAAGATCGTACCCTCTAGTTCTAGTCTCCCCCATCAGTGGAAATATCCTCTCTGCATCCACCTTGTCAAGCCCCCTAATAATCTTATACGTTTCGATAAGATCACCTCTCATTCTTCTGAATTCCAATGAGTAGAGGCCCAACCTACTCAACCTTTCCTCATAAGTCAACCCACTCATCTCCGGAATCAACCGAGTGAACTTTCTCTGAACTGCCTCCACAGCAAGTACATTCCTTTCGTAAATATGGAAACCAAAACTGCACGCAGTATTCCAGGTGTGGCCTCACCAATACCTTTTACAGCTGTAGCAAGACTTCCCTGCTTTTATACCTGGGAGTCCTTGTGCATGAAACACAAAAAGTTAGTATGCAGGTACAGCAAGTGACCAGGAAGGCAAATGGAATGTTGGCCTTTATTGCAAGGGGGATAGAGTATAAAAGCAGAGAAGTCCTGCTACAACTGTACAGGGTATTGGTGAGGCCACACCTGGAGTACTGCGTGCAGTTTTGGTCTCCGTATTTAAGGAAGGATATACTGGCATTGGAGGCTGTTCAGAGAAGGTTCACCAGGTTGATTCCTGAAATAAAGGGGTTGACTTATGAAGAAAGGTTGAGCAGGTTGGGCCGATACTCATTGGAGTTTAGAAGAATGAGAGGTGATCTTATTGAAACGTATAAGATACTGAGGGGGCTGGACAGGGTAGATGCAGAGAGGATGTTTCCCCTCGTGGGGGAATCTACAACTTGTGCGCATAGTCTCAGAATAAGGGGCCGCCCATTTAGAACTGAGACGAGGAGGAATTTCTTCTCTCAGAGGGTTGTAAATCTGTGGAATTCTCTGCCCCAGAGAGCTGTGGAGGCTGGGTCATTGAATATATTTAAGGTGGAGATAGACAGATCTTTGAACGATAAGGTAGTGAAGGGTCATGGGGAGCGGGCGGGGAAGTGGAGCTGAGTCCGTGATCAGATCAGCCATGATCGTATTGAATGGCGGAGCAGGCTCGAGGGGCCGTATGGCCCACTCCTGCTCCTATTTCTTATGTTCTTATATTTGATCATGATTCCCACCTTAATTTTCCCCTCTCATCTTCATCGCACTTACACGAAATCGCACTAGCAAATGACAGAGAGCTCACACCAGTGCAACTGATTAACGCAATGTTTCGAACTACATGGCTGACTTGCAGGGCTGTATTTTCAGTTCTTTGCCGACTCTGGCTTTCGCCCCGGAGGGGAGGGTAACGGCGGCGGAAAGCATTTCGGGGCGGGCGGCCAGCTTTATGCGCCCCGCTGGGACATTCGGTGCAGTGTTTACGGGGGCCACGAAACAGTAGCGCCCGGGAGACTCAGGCCGGTGTGCAACGCCCCTGGTCACGGCACTGGCTCAATATTTGGTTCACGCCCGACCCGTAGCGCCCCCCCCCACCTCAGTGGGACCGCCTGTGAAAGCTGCCGGTGCGAGCTGTACCGGCCACAGTGAGGGAAGCAATGGTGAGCTCGGGTAAGAGTGATTGCTTGTTATTGTTTTATTTTTGCATTTCATGTGGACGTGGCCTCAGGAGAGTATTGGGAATGTTTTCGGTGTCTGTTTCTTTCTCCCCCCACGGAAGCCTGCCTTCGGCCGCTCCGAGGCGGGCTGTTTACCTCGGGATTTTCCGTTCCTCAGCCGGCCGAGCGCCCGATAAGAACTGAGGAACGCCCTCCCTTAGCGCTCCGCTCCACACTCAGGGCCCAGCTGCTGAATTTGGCGGCTGCAGACACAAACCAATTTCCCGCCGCAAAAGTGACCGCTCAGCCCAGCTTAAGGCCACAACAGAGGCACGAGCGAATCTCCAGCCCACGGTGTTCAGAGATCGATCACTGATCCAGAGTGCTCAGCAGTATGTGGCTCAGTGGGCAGCACCCTCGCCACCGAGTCAGAAGGTCGTGGGTTCAAGTCCCACTCCAGGGACTTATGCACATAAATCTAGGCTGACTCTCGCAGGGCAGTGCTGAGGGAGCGCTGCACTCTCGGAGGGGCAGTACTGAGGGAGTGCTGCACTGTCGGAGGGGCAGTACTGAGGGAGCGCCGCACTGTCGGAGGGGCAGTACTGAGCGAGCACTGCACTATTGGAGGGGCAGTACTGAGGGAGTGCTGCACTGTCGGAGGGGCAGTACTGAGAGAGCGCTGCACTCTCGGAGGGGCAGTACTGAGAGAGCGCTGCACTCTCGGATGGGCAGTACTGAGGGAGTGCTGCACTGTCGGAAGTGCCGTCTTTCAGATGAGACATTAAATTGAGTCCCTTTCTGCTCTCTCAAGTGCATAAGAAAGTTACCACGACATTTTCCAAAGAACAGCAGGGAAGTTATCCTCAGTGTCCTTCCCAATATTTCATCATCATAGGAAGTCTCTCGAAACGAGGATAACTTGCTTCCAGGTGAAAAAGGGATGAGTTCACACTTGTTTCAATGAAGGACCTAATATTCCAGATCCCGAACTACATATTGAAGAGTGGAAGATGCCTGTGGGTGGATATTTTTAACGTGGGGTGACCGTTACACACCAGCCACCACACGGGGCTTGACAGAGCTGGGTCTTGGTCCAGTGGCAAGGGTTAACCAAGATGACTGGAGACCAGCTCTGCTGCACGGACCTAGTGCGCGCACACATATCGCAGTGTGGGCTGGGCCCGTGCTGCCCCCTGGGCCCTCGCCTCTTCTGGGCCCTGAACTCAGGCCTCTCCTGGGCCCCGGTCACTATTCATCCCTCAATCAACTTAACAACGACAGATTATCTGGTAATTATCAAATTGCTGTTTGTGGGCGTTTGTTGCGTACAAACTGGCTGTCGCGTTTCCCACATTACAACCATGACAACACTTCAAAAATACTTCATTGGTTTTAAAGCGTTTTCTTTCTTTACTAGCTATCTCTTTAACCTCCTCCAGCCCGACAACCCTCCAGCATCTCTGCAATCCTACAATTCTGCCTCTTTCGCATCCCCTATTTTACCCGCTGTGTACTGTACTGTACAGGAGCCTCCACTGAGACACACACGGGCCGTACCAGACGGGAGTGAATCGTTCCCTTTTGTCTGTTGCGTGTCAGTCATAGTCGATGTATTTACCGAGGCGAACGAAAGCATGGGCCCTACGTTAAACATCCGTAAGACAAAGGTCCTCCACCAGCCTGTCCTCGCCGCACAGCACTGCCCCCCCCAGTCATCAAGATCCACGCTGCGGCCCTGGACACCGGGGACCATTTCCCATATCTCGGGAGCCTCCTATCAACAAGAGCAAACCTTGACGACAAGATCCAACACCACCACCAGCGCGCCAGTGCAACCTTCAACCGCCTGAGGAAAAGAGTGTTTGAAGACCAAGCCCTCAAATCCACCACCAAGCTCATGGTCTACAGGGCTGTAGTAATACCCACCCTCTTGTATGGCTCAGAGACATGGACCATGTACAGTCGACACCTCAAGATGCTGGAGAAATATCACCAGCGTTGTCTCCACAAGATCGCCTGGGAGGACAGAGGCACCAACGTTAGCGTCCTCGACCAGGCCAACATCCCCAGCATTGAAGCACTGACCACACTCGATCAGCTCCGCTGGGCAGGCCACATTGTCCGCATTCCAGACACGAGACTCCCAAAGGACAACGGATTTAATTAGAAGGGGGAAAATAGAGTATGAGAGGAAGCTTGCTGGGAACATAACAACTGACTGCAATAGCTTCTATAGATACGTGAACAGAAAAAGATTAGTGAAGACAAACGTAGGTCCCTTGCAGTCAGAATGAGGTGAATTTATAATGGGGAACAAAGAAATGGCAGACCAGTTGAACAAATACTTTGGTTCTGTCTTCACGAAGGAAGACACAAATAACCTTCAGGAAATACTAGGGGACCGAGGGTCTAGTGAGAAGGAGGAACTGAAGGAAATCCTTATTAGGCGGGAAATTGTGTTAGGGAAATTGATGGGATTGAAGGCCGATAAATCCCCAGGGCCTGATAGTCTACATCCCAGAGTACTTAAGGAAGTGGCCCGAGAAATAGTGGATGCATTGGTGATCATTTTCCAACAGTCTATCGACTCTGGATCAGTTCCTATGGACTGGAGGGTAGCTAATGTAACACCACTTTTTAAAAAAGGAGGGAGAGAAAAAACAGGTAATTATAGACTGGTTAGCCTGACATCGGTGGTGGGGAAAATGTTGGAATCAATTATTAAAGATGAAATAGCAGCGCATTTGGAAAGCAGTGACAGGATCGGTCCAAGTCAGCATGGATTTATGAAGGGGAAATCATGCTTAACAAATCTTCTGGAATTTTTTGAGGATGTAACAAGTAGAGTGGACAAGGGAGAACCAGTGGTTGTGTGGCATTTGGACTTTCAAAAGGCTTTTGACAAGGTCCCACACAAGAGATTGGTGTGCAAAATTAAAGCACATGGTATTGGGGGTAATGTACTGACGTGGATAGGGAACTGGTTGGCAGACAGGAAGCAGAGAGTCGGGATATATGGTCCTTTTCAGAATGGCAGGCAGTGACTAGTGGAGTGCCGCAGGGCTCAGTGCTGGGACCCCAGCTATTTACAATATACATTAATGATTTAGACGAAGGAATTGAGTGTAATATCTCCAAGTTTGCAGATGACACTAAGCTGGGTGGTGGTGTGAGCTGTGAGGAGGATGTTAAGAGGCTGCAGGGTGACTTGCACAGGTTAGGTGAGTGGGCAAACGCATGGCAGATGCAGTATAATGAGGATAAATGTGAGGTTATCCACTTTGGTGGCAAAAACACGAAGGCAGATTATTATCTGAATGGCGGCAGATTAGGAAAAGGGGAGGTGCAACAAGACCTGGGTGTCATGGTACATCAGTCATTGAAAGTGGGCATGCAGGTACAGCAGGCGGTGAAGAAGGCAAATGGTATGTTGGCCTTCATAGCGAGAGGATTTGAGTATCGGAGCAGGGAGGTCTTACTGCAGTTGTACAGGGCCTTGGTGAGGCCTCACCTGGAATATTGTGTTCAGTTTTGGTCTCCTAATCTGATGAAGGATGTTCTTGCTATTGAGGGAGTGCAGCGAAGGTTCACCAAACTGATTCCTGGGATGGCAGGACTGACATCTGAGGAGAGACTGGATCGACTAGGCCAGTATTCACTGGAGTTTAGAAGGATGAGAGGGGATCTCATAGAAACGTTTAAAATTCTGACGGGTTTAGACAGGTTATATGCAGGAAGAATGTTCCCGATGTTGGGGAAGTCCAGAACCAGAGGACACAGCCTAAAGATAAGGAGTAAGCCATTTAGGACTGAGATGAGGAGAAACTTCTTCACTCAGAGAGTTGTTAACCTGTGGAATTCCCTGCCGCAGAGACTTGTTGATGCCGGTTCATTGGATATATTCAAGAAAGAGTTAGATATGGCCCTTACGGCTAAAGGGATCAAGGGGCATGGAGAGGAAGCAGGGAAGGGGTACTGAGGTGAATGATCAGCCATGAACTCATTGAATGGTGGTGCAGGCTCGAAGGGCCGAATGGCCTACTCCTGCACCTATTTTCTATGTTCCTATACGTTTCTAAAGCAAGCGCTCTAATCAGAACAGAGAGTTGGGATAAATGGTTCATTCTCTGGTTGGCAACCAGTAACTAGTGGGGTGCTGCAGGGATCAGTGCTGGGACCCCAACTATTTACAATCTATATTAACGACTTGAAAGCAGGGACTGAGTGTAACGTAGCCAAGTTTGTTGATGATACAAAGATGGGAGGAAAAGCAATGTTTGAGGAGGACACAAAAAATCTGCAAAAGGACATAGACAGGCAAAGTTGAGTGGGCAAAAATTTGGCAGATGGAGTATAATGTTGAAAAGTGTGAGGTCATGCACTTTGGCAGAAAAATTAAAGAGCAAGTTATTATTTAAATGGAGTAAGATTGCAAAGTGCTGCAGTACAGCGGGACCTGGGGGTACTTGTGCATGAAACACAAAAGGATAGTATGCAGGTACAGGAAGTGATCAGGAAGGCCAATGGAATCTTGGCCTTTATTGCAAAGGGGATGGAGTATAAAAGCAGGGAAGTCTTGCTACAGTTGTACAGGGTATTGGTGAGGCCACACCTGGAATACTGCGTGCAGTTTTGGTTTCCATATTTACGAAAGGATATACTTGCTTTGGAGGCAGTTCAGAGAAGGTTCACTCGGTTGATTCCGGGGATGAGGGGGTTGACTTATGAGGAAAGGTTGAGTAGGTTGGGCCTCTCTACTCATTGGAATTCAGAAGAATGAGAGGTGATCTTATCGAAACATATAAGATCATGAGGGGGCTTGACAAGGTGGATGCAGAGAGAATGTTTCCACTGATGGGGGAGACTAGAACTAGAGGGCATGATCTTAGAATAAGGGGCCGCCCATTGAAAACTGAGATGAGGAAAAATTTCTTCTCTCAGAGGGTTGTAAATCTGTGGAATTCGCTGCCTCAGAGAGCTGTGGAAGCTGGGACATTGAATAAATTTAAGACAGAAATAGACAGTTTCTTAAACAATAAGGGAATAAGGGGTTATGGGGAGCGGGCGGGGAAGTGGAGCTGAGTCCATGATCAGATCAGCCATGAACTTATTGAATGGTGGAGCAGGCTCGAGGGGCCGTATGGCCGACTCCTGCTCCTATTTCTTATGTTCTTAATTGCTTATTAACTGCTGCGCGGCAAACGAGCCAAAGGTGGGCAGAGGAAACGTTACAAGGACACCCTCAAAGCCTCCCTGATAAAGTGCAACATCCCCACCGACACCTGGGAGTCCCTGGCCAAAGACCGCCCTAAGTGGAGGAAGTGCATCCAGGAGGGCGCTGAGCACCTCGAGTCTCGTCGCCGAGAGCATGCAGAAATCAAGCGCAGGCAGCGGAAGGAGCGTGTGGCAAACCGGTCCCACCCTCCCTTACCCTCAACGACTATCTGTCCCACCTGAGACAGGGACTGTGGCTCTCGTATTGGACTGTACAGCCACCTAAGGACTCATGTTAAGAGTGGAAGCAAGTCTTCCTCGATTCCGAGGGCCTGCCTATGATGATGATGATGTACTGTACATGTACAGAGGACACTGGGACACACACGGGGTGTACAGTACCAGACGGGAGTGAATCGTTCGCCTTTACCCTGTGTACTGTACATGTACAGAGGACAGTGAGACATACACGGGGTGCACAGTACCAGACGGGAGTGAATCGTTCGCCTTTACCCTGTGTACTGTACATGTACAGAGGACACTGGGACACACACGGGGTGCACAGTACCAGACGGGAGTGAATCGTTCGCCTTTACCCTGTGTACTGTACATGTACCGGGGACACTGGGACACACACGGGGTGTACAGTACCAGACGGGAGTGAATCGTTCGCCTTTACCCTGTGTACTGTACATGTACCGGGGACACTGAGACACACACGGGGTGTACAGTACCAGACGGGAGTGAATCGTTCCCCTTTACCCTGTGTGTACTGTACATGTACCGGGGGACACTGAGACACACACGGGGTGTACAGTACCAGACGGGAGTGAATCGTTCGCCTTTACCCTGTGTACTGTACATGTACCGGGGACACTGAGACACACACGGGGTGTACAGTACCAGACGGGAGTGAATCGTTCCCCTTTACCCTGTGTACTGTACATGTACCGGGGACACTGAGACACACACGGGGTGTACAGTACCAGACGGGAGTGAATCGTTACCCATTACCCTGTGTACTGTATATGTACCGGGGACACTGGGACACACATGGGGTGTACAGTACCAGACGGGAGTGAATCGTTCGCCCTTTACCCTGTGTACTGTACATGTACCGGGGACACTGAGACACACACGGGGTGTACAGTACCAGATGGGAGTGAATCGTTACCCATTACCCTGTGTACTGTATATGTACCGGGGACACTGGGACACACATGGGGTGTACAGTACCAGACGGGAGTGAATCGTTCGCCTTTACCCTGTGTACTGTACATGTACCGGGGGCACTGAGACATACACAGGGTGTACAGTACCAGACGGGAGTGAATCGTTCGCCTTTACCCTGTGTACTGTACATGTACAGGGGACATTGAGACACACACGGGGTGTACAGTACCAGACGGGAGTGAATCGTTCGCCTTTACCCTGTGTACTGTACATGTACAGGGGACATTGAGACACACACGGGGTGTACAGTACCAGACGGAAGTGAATCGTTGTCCTTTACCCTGTGTACTGTACATGTACAGGGGGTGTACAGTACCAGACGGGAGTGAATCATTACCCTTTACCCTGTGTACTGTACATGTATCGGGGACACTGAGACACACACGGGGTGTACAGTACCAGACTAGAGTGAATCGTTCCCCTTTACCCTGTGTACTGTACATGTACAGGGGGTGTACAGTACCAGACGGGAGTGAATCGTTCCCCTTTACCCTGTGTACTGTACATGTATCGGGGACACCGAGACATACACGGGGTGTACAGTACCAGATGGGAGTGAATCGTTCCCTTGTCCTGAACTGGGCTAATAAGGGATTTAGTACGGGGATTGAAGCACACAGTATGTGACGCACTTAACCTGCTATCATTGACTTGTAACACTGTCAGATCGACTCTGGTCTGTGGTTGCAAACCAGCCGGTCATTGGTTATGAGGCACTCTCACCACAGTCCCCAGCAGGTCAATGTTGGGCATCTTTGTAGTGGGAGAGCGAGTCCTTTCAAGCCGGTCTCTCTGTGTGAAGCCGCAAAATCACACTGAGCTTACAGCACCGAGCTTAAGTCATACGCACATACAAACAACGAGGGACGGGTAAAGACTACCTGGTCCACCCAGCCTGTCCCACACAATCCCGATACCCCCCGTGTATCACAACATGTCCACTGCACCCCCACCCCAAAACCATGTGATCTCCTGGGAGAGGCAAAGTAACAGATAAACAACCCAGACCCACTTGGGGGAAAAAAATCTGGGGAATTCCTCTCCGACCCATCGAGGCAATCGAAACTAGTCCAGGAGATCAGTCTTGTTATATATGCATGCCTGTTTATTGTGTAATGTCTGCAACAGTGGTATCGAACACTGAATGTACCCTTACACTGTACACACCTTGTCTGTACACCAGAGGGTGCTGTTGCTGGAGGCCTAAGGGTTACCTGCACACTGCAGGTAACTCAGTATTTAAAGGAGCTCACAGCTTGTTGTCCTCACTCGAGGAGCTGCAAATAACGGACTACAGGTCGACACAGTTTTAGTATCATACCCTAACTCGAGGAGTCATTTACTAAAGGTGCCTACATGCACTACAACTCTGGCCATTAAATTCCCTGCAGTACCTACCCTTCTGTTAGAGGCGATCTCCGCCACAGACAGAAACAAATCCAGCTTTCGCCTGAAGGAGTTCAGTAAGTCTGCATCCACCACGTGAAACGGCAGCGTGTTCCCGAAGTTTACTATTCTCTGGGAAAAGAACCACCTCCTGCTATCTAACCTCGATCTAGCCTCATGCAACTTAAATGTGTGCCCCCTGGTTAGCAAAAAAGTTAGCATAAAGAAGGTTGGGGTAACTGGATTTGTGGGTCAGGCATAGGTGAGGACAAGTCAAGGGGTGAAGGATATGTAGACCCAAATTTGATCCATCAGGCTTATTCCTCCAGGAAAATACATCACCAAGACACACCATCAAACACGCCCAGTACCATTGCCAACTCAACCAGCCCAATATACGATTAAAAAAACCAAATTATTAATGGAATGTGGAGAGATTATAAAATGCTGCAGCACAGAGGGACCTGGGGGACCGTGTGAATGAAACACAAAAAGTTAGTATGCAGGTACAGCAAGTGATCAGGAAGGCAAATGAAATGCTGGCCTTTATTGCAAGGGGGATAGAGTATAAAATCAGAGAAGTCCTGCTACAACTGTACAGGGTATTGGTGAGGCCACACATGGAGTACTGCGTACAGTTTTGGTCTCTGTATTTAAGGAAGGATATACTTGCATTGGAGGCTGTTCAGAGAAGGTTCACTCGGTTGATTCCGGAGATGAAGGGGTTGTCTTATGAAGAAAGGTTGAGCAGGTTGGGCCTATACTCATTGGGGTTTAGAAGAATGAGAGGTGATCTTATTGAAACGTATAAGATTCTGAGGAGGCTGGACAGGGTAGATGCAGAGAGGATGTTTCCCCTCGTGGGGGAATCTAGAACTAGGGGGCATAGTTTCAGAATAAGGGGCCACCCATTTAAAACTGAGATGAGGAGGAATTTCTTCTCTCAGAGGGTTGCAAATCTGTGGAATTCTCTGCCCCAGAGAGCTGTGGAGGCTGGGTCATTGATTATATTTAAGGTGGAGATAGACAGATTTTTGAATGATAAGGGAGTGAAGGGTTATGGGGAGCGGGCAGGGAAGTGGAGCCGAGTCCATGATCAGATCAGCCATGATCTTATTGAATGGTGGATCAGGCTCGAGGGGCCAAATGGCCGACTCCTGCTCCTATTTCTTATGCTCTTATGTTGTTGTGTATATTCCAACCCACTCCCACATCCCACTTGGAACATAGCTCCCCCTAGTGGATCAATGCTCCACCTAGTGGACTACTGTTGTAATGCAACTACTGATGACACTGTGTCAAATCACTGGAGAAGTACCACCAATGCTGCCTCCGGAAAATCCATTGGCAGGATAGGCGCACCAATGTTAGTGTTCTCTTTCAGGCCAACATCCCCAGCATCAAGGCATTGACCACGCGTGACCAGCTCCGATGAACGGGCCACATCGTCCGCATGCCCTATGCTACACTCCCGAAACAGGCAGTCCAATGCAAGTGTATCCCTCCTTAAATAAGGAGACCAAAACTGTACGCAGCAAACTCACAGCTCAACCGAGGGAGGTTTGAATTCACAACCCTATGGAGATCTAACTCTATGGAACTCCTCCAACCCACGACCTCAACCACTGTATCACGCTCCCCACATTAAGAAAAGGTATTAAGCAACATGGGCCAAAGGCGGGTATATGGAGTTAGGTCGCAGATCAGCCGTGAATAGCAGAACAGGCTCGAGGGGCTGAATGGCCTCCTTCTGTTCCTGTGTAACAGGCTCGAGGGGCTGAATGGCCTCCTCCTGTTCCTGTGTAACAGGCTCGAGGGGCTGAATGGGCCTCCTCCTGTTCCTGTATAACAGGCTCGAGGGGCTGAATGGGCCTCCTCCTGTTCCTGGGCAACAGGCTGGAGTGGCTGAATGGGCCTCCTCCTGTTCCTATGGTAACAGGCTCGAGGGGCTGAATGGGCCTCTTCCTGTTCCTGTGTAACAGGCTCGAGGGGCTGAATGGGCCTCCTCCTGTTCCTGGGCAACAGGCTGGAGTGGCTGAATGGGCCTCCTCCTGTTCCTATGGTAACAGGCTCGAGTGGCTGAATGGGCCTCTTCCTGTTCCTGTGTAACAGGCTCGAGGGGCTGAATGGGCCTCTTCCTGTTCCCATGTAACAGGCTCGAGGGTTGAATGGGCCTCCTCCTGTTCCTGTGTAACAGGCTCGAGGGGCTGAATGGGCCTCCTCCTGTTCCTGGGCAACAGGCTGGAGTGGCTGAATGGGCCTCCTCCTGTTCCTGTGTAACAGGCTCGAGGGGCTGAATGGGCCTCCTCCTGTTCCTGTGTAACAAGCTCGAGGGGCTGAATGGGCCTCTTCCTGTTCCTGTGTAACAGGCTCGAGGGTTGAATGGGCCTCCTCCTGTTCCTATGCAACAGGCTCGAGGACTGAATGGGCCTCCTCCTGTTCCTGTGTAACAGGCTCAAGGGGCTGAATGGGCCTCCTCCTGTTCCTGTGTAACAGGCTCGAGGGCTGAATGGGCCTCCTCCTGTTCCTATGTAACAGGCTCGAGGGGCTGAATGGGCCTCCTCCTGTCCCTACGTTCAGATGGTTCCAGTCCGAATGCACGGCTCAGTCTGCGACACACACGCCTTGTGTACTTGGGATGCTATTGCTGTACAGAGTTGAAAGCGCGCTTCATTCCTAAGAGACTGTTAACCCTATCAAAGCCACAGGAAGACATATGTAAACCACCCATATCCCTTGTGGGCTCGCCATCACCCATTGATGTGTTTTCCTGCGGAATTAAGCAAGATCCTCCTTTGAATCATAGAACCATAGGGCTAGAACCTCCACATTTCTTGCTTGCTTAACGCCCACTTAACGCCCATTTTACCGCTGAAATGACGTATAACGCCCAGATATCGCCCATTTTGGCGCAAAATGGAAACTGATGGGCTTATTTTGGGAAAAAATATTACTGCCCGCCCACTTTTTTGTGGCGGAATCAGCAGAATGCGTGAAATCAATGCCCATAATATCGCCCAGCGTTACTTTCCACGCAGAATTAATGCCAAGACTCAATATTAACGCCCGCCTGCTGTTTTTTGTCACAAAGAGCATATTTACCCAAACTAGCGGCCATGGAGATCGCCCGCCAACAATTTCACCACCTCGCGCACATATCGCCCACAATATCGCTCGCTCAAAAAACAGCCCACAAAAAGTGGAACTAACCGGAACGAACGCCAGCCGTGTGGCTGGCATTTGTTAAATCCCACTCTTACGTGAGGCGCTGATATCGGAAAGATTTGCCTGAAAGAGCGCTGATGTGAGTGACAACGCTGACACACAGCTGTGTGTGTGTGTGCAGCTCAGGCATCAATGGTGCCCATCACCTTGGTGCCAGTTAAAGTTTACGTTGATTGATGTTAAGTTGTATTTAACCCTTTCATGGTAAGGAATCACCAGTGTGTAACGGTCCAGCTATCTGAGACAATGCGCAACAAGGTTATGTTCAATAACAAAAGTTTAATACCAACATTGGTCTGAAATCATCAGTAACGCAGCCAATAACCCACAACCCCCACCCACATCCCACTTTTTCCACCATTGACATAAATCACATGTTCACCATGTCCACCAACATAGAATACAAAGGCAAAGCAGGAGCATGGTCCCCAGCCCCCATACCTTGCAACAAATTGCATACACCCAGATGGAGATATAACACAGCCATCATCTGCGCACATGCACCTCACTTTCCTTCCCCCCTCCCCTTCTCCCCACCTCTACCCCTTCCCCTTCTCAGGCGGTGCCTCATTGAGAGGAGGATGAAGGCAGCTGCGGTGGTTGCACAGGCACGGGACCGGGGGGGGGTGCCGAGGGGGCAACGTTCTCTGATGCAGAACAGGATCTTGGTCCTTGCTCTCATCTGCCGTTCGCAGTGGTGGTGCGGAACCTAAGGGTGGAGTGCCGTGCTCGGGGACCACTTGGAGGCCTGTGGCAGCAGTGTTCCTGGCTATCGCATCCAGGGCCTCTGTCGTGCACAGAATGTACTCAGTCATGGTGGCCAGCTGTCGGGATATGCCCCCCCCCCCCAATGCTTCGATGAGCTGGTCACCAATGTCTGCAGTCCTCCTGAACAACTGTACCATCTCTCCGCTGACATGTCGCCCTCGCGGAACAGACCTGCCGCGTCCACGGGACCTCCGCGGGGTCGGCGCCGTCCTGGGGACAAATGGGGTGCCCTGTGGCGAGGTGCTTGGGGCTAGTACCTCCAGAGTGGAGGCGGGAATGACTGGAGGACCGCTAGATGGCCTTGGGATGGAATGTCTTCTGGAGCGTGGCGATGCAGGTTCCGCGAAGTCCGCGCTCTCATCCGTGGAGAACAGACCCAGCGGATTGACGGGCGAGAGTCGCAGCTCCTCTGCACCAGATGTAGTAGGATTGTCCGCCTGCCCCCCCGACCCCACCTTCTGTCCCCTGTGGCCTTGCCTGGGGTCACGCTGCTGGTTGAGCTGCAAAACACTAATGAGCTTGTTAGAAGAGAAGGGGGTACTAGGGTGACAAGGTGAGTCCAGCGCTACACACAGCATATGCACGCCAAAAGCACCACCGCTCTCAAAATCATCACAGACATCACGTTTCATGAACATCAACACATTGTGCATTGTGTAAAGTCCTTACACAATACCACAAATCCACACGAGGCACATTCTATGGACAAGGTCACTCCATGACCTGAACCTTTATTCACAGGACCAGGCAGTGATGACCCTGTGTGGGACCTCCCTTTATATACCTGGGTGACCAGATGAGGAGTGTCTCCCACAAGTTCACCCCCTGTGGTCAAGGTGTGCATTTCTTACGTATATGCAGTATTGCAGTGTTGTTACATAGAGGTTACATACATGACATCACCTCCCCCTCAACATCTTATTGGGATCATAGGTTAAGTCTCTCGGGTGGTCTGCACTCTCTCTCGCAGTTGGGGCTCTGGTTGTTGAGCCTTGGTATGTGTGTCTGTCCCCTGTGGTGATTCCGGCCTGTCCGGGCTGGCCGCAGGGACTGTGCATGCTGCTGAATGTTCTTGTTGCTCGTTCACTGGCCGTGGTGTGAATACCATCTCATGATCTTCCTCAGGTTCCTCAGTGTCCATGCTGAACCTTTTTTTAACTTGGTCCGGATGCTTGCGGCATATCTGCCCATTGTTAAGTTTAACCACTATGACCCTATTCCCCTCTTTGTCTATTACAGTACCCTCAAGCCATTTGGGCCCCAAAGCGTGATTGAGAACAAATACGGGGTCATCAATTTCTATACATCTCCCCCTTGAATTTCGGTCATGGTACTCGTTTTGGGATTGGCGCTTGTCCTCAACAATGTCGGACAGGACTGGATGAATGAGGGACAGCCGAGTTTTAAGTGTTCATTTCATGAGTAGCTCCGTGGGCGGGACCCCCGTGAGCGAGTGCGATCGGCACCTATAGGCCAGCAGGAGGCGCAATAGACGGCATTGAAGGGAGGGTCCTTGAATCCGGAGCATGCCTTGCTTTATGATTTGGACCGCATGTTCCGCCTGGCCATTGGAGGCCGGCTTGAACGGTGCTGTCCTGCCATGGTTAATGCCATTACCCGACATGAACTCCCGGAATTTGTAGCTTGTGAAACATGGGCCATTATCGCCAACAAGGATGTCTGGCAAGCCGTGGGTCGCAAAGACCGCGCGCAGACTCTCCACAGTGGTGGATGTCATGCACGAATTCAAAATGATGCACTCGATCCATTTCGAGTACGCATCAACCACAATGAGAAACATTTTTACCATGAACGGGCCTGCCTAGTCTACGTGAATATGTGACCATGGCCTTGTGGGCCAGGGCCACGGGCTGAGCGGGGCCTCCCTGGGGACATTACCCAGCTGGGCACACATCGTGCACCTGCGAACACAGTGTTCCAGGTCTGAATCAATTCCCGGCCACCACACATGTGACCGGGCAATGGCCTTCATCAGCACGATGCCTGGGTGCTCGCTGTGGAGTTCCCTGATGAATGCCTCTCTGCCCTTCTGAGGCATGACTACCCGGCTGCCCCATAGTAGGCAGTCGGCTTGGATGGAGAGTTCATCCATCCGTCTGTGAAACGGTCTGACCTCCTCAGGGCATGCTCCATGTGCGGGCGCCCAATCCCCAGTCAGGACACATTTCTTAATCGGGGATAGGAGGGGATCTCTGTTTGTCCAGATTTTGATCTGGCGGGTTGTGATGGGGGAGCCTGCACTGTCAAAGGCATCGACAGCCATGACCATCTCAGCACTTTGCTCTGCTGCCCCCTCGGTGGTGGCCAGTGGGAGCCTGCTGAGCGCGTCAGCGCAATTTTCGGTGCCTGGCCGGTGCCGTATGGTGTAGTCATACGCAGCCAGCGTGAGAGCCCATCGCTGTATGCGAGCTGACGCATTGGCATTGACAGTCTTGCTGTCTGACAACAGGGATGTTAACGGCTTGTGGTCCGTTTCTAATTCGAACCTCCTGCCAAAAAGGTACTGGTGCATCTTTTTCACCCCATGGACATCCTTCCTTCTCAACCATCCCATATCCCCGTTCAGCTTGAGAGAGCGACCTGGAGGCATAAGCCACAGGTTGTAGTTGGCCCTCAGCGTTACCCTGCTGCAACACGCACCCAACCCCATAGGATGATGCATCACATGTCAGAACCAATTTCTTACAGAGGTTGTACAGGGTCAACAACTTATTTGAACAAAGTAGGTTCCACGTCCGATTGAAAACCCGTTCCTGACAGTCCGCCCAAAACCAATCACAACCCTTATGCAGGAGCACGTGTAGCGGCTCCAACAATGTGCTCAAGTTCGGCAGAAATTCCCGAAATAGTTCAAGAGTCCCAGAAATGAACGCAACTCCGATGTGTTGCCGGGCCTGGGCGCTCATCGAATCGCCTCCGTTTTGGATTCGGTGGGCCGAATCCCATCTACAGCAACTCTCCTGCCCAGAAACTCAACTTCGGGAGTCAAAAAACACACACTTAGACTTCTTGAGTCACAGGCCTACACGATCCAGTCGGCGTAACACCTCCTCCAGGTTGTGGAGGTGTTCCTCGGTGTCACGATCAGTGAAGAGGATGTCGTCCTGAAATACGATTGTTCCGGGAATGGATTTGAGCAGGCTTTCCATGTTTCTTTAAAAAATCGCGGTCGCTGATCGAATGCCAAACGGACACCTGTTGTAAACAAACAGTCCCTTGTGCGTGTGGTGTTGGTGGTCAGTAGTTTAGATTTGTCGGCCAGTTCTTGGGTCATATAGGCTGAAGTGAGGTCCAACTTGGTGAAAAGCTTGCCGCCTGCCAGTGTGGCAAAAAGGTCCTCCGCTCTTGGGAGTGGGTATTGGTCTTGTAGGGACACCCGGTTGATAGTGGCCTTGTAGTCACCACAGATCCTGACCGAGCCATCCGCTTTTAGGATGGGACCGGTGGGGCTTGCCCAGTCGCTGAATTCAGCAACCGGTCCAACTCGCTCTCAATTTTCTCCCGCATCACATACGGCACAGCTCTGGCTTTGTGGTGCACTGGTCTGGCATCCGGGGTGATGCATATCACTACTTTGGTACCTTTGAACGTCCCGATGCCAGGTTGAAATGGTGACTCAAATTGCTGTAGGACCTGTGAGCATGAACTTCACTCCACAGATGAAATGGCGTGCACATTCCCCCATTTCCAGTTCATCTCAGCTAATCAGCTCCTTTCCAACAGTGTGGGACCATTGCCCGGGACAATCCAGAGCGGCAGCCGGTTCACCGATCCATTGTGTGTGACCAACATTGCACCGCCTAGCACTGGAATGATTTCTTTGGTGTACGTCCGTAATTGCATCTCAATGCATTCTAGTTTGGGTCTGCTGGCTTTGAGTGGCCACAGCTTTTCGAATTGTTGAACACTCATGAGTGACTGGCTGGCCCCCGTGTCCAGCTCATGTGTACAGGGATGCTGTTTAACAGGACTTTCATCATCATAGGTGGCGTTTTGGTATATGAGCTGTGAATGTTTGCCACATGAACCCACTGAACTTCAGCGTCCATTGATTTGCCCCAAGTGTCATCCTGCCTTGCAGACCCCTCATCTGGTTCATCCACCTCGTGTATTAGCCTGGTTACAGGCTTTCTGCACATTCTGGCTAAATGGCCACTGAGGTTACAATTTCTGCAGACGAACTGTTGAAACCTGCAAGTCCTGGCAGCATGTCTGCCCCCATACCTCCAGCATGAACTGAGATTCCCACAAAAGAGCTGTTGCAAGGCATTCCTCGCTGATTGTCCCTTTGACTGCTCTTGAGCACCTGTTAGTGGGTGTCAATGGCCCCATCCCGGGCCGCATTGTCCACTGGGGATCGTAAATGTCCGTTTAGCCTGCAATTGTCTCTGTTGGAGACTTACCCTTGGGTCTATTGCTGCCTGGGGTGTGTTGAACTGCCCTTGCCTGCCTGCGGGGCTCTGTGTCACGTTTATGAGATTGACTCCCTGATCCAGGCAGAATTGCGCGCGTATATTATCTTAGTTTCCTCCTCCCCCGCCATAAAAGTCTGAGCCATCAACGCCGCCGCTTCCAAGGTCAAGTCCTTGGTCTCAATTAGCTTTCTGAAAATTCCAGCATGACCGAAGCCCTCAATAAAGAAATCCCTTAGCATCTCCCCCCTGCAGGCGTCTGTGAACTTAGAGGCTGACCAAGCATCGGAGGTCCGCAACGAAATTCGGTATGCTCTGTCCTTCCCGACGTCGGTGGGTATAGAATCTGTGTCGGGCTATTTGTAAGCTCGCTGGTTTGAGGTGCTCATCGATTAGTTTGCTGAGCTCTTTGAAGGTTTTGTCTGCCGGCTTCTCGGGTGCTAGCAAGTCTTTCATGAACGCGTAAGCCTTAGGTCCACAGATGGTCAGCAGATGAGCCCTTCGCTTGTCAGCCGCTGTGTCTCCCAGCCAGTCCTTCATGGCAAAACTCTGCTGGAGCCTCTCAATGAAATCGTCCCAGTCCTCACCAACACAGTACCATTCATCTGTGCTGCCGGTGGCCATTCTCGTGGGTCGTTAATTCCCATTTCTCGTCGCCAATGTAAAGTCCTTACACAATACCACAAATCCACACGAGGCACATTCTATGGACAAGGTCACTCCATGACCTGAACCTTTATTCACAGGACCAAGAAGTGATGACCCTGTGTGGGACCTCCCTTTATATACCTGGGTGACCAGGTGAGGAGTGTCTCCCACAAGTTCACCCCCTGTGGTCAAGGTGTGCATTTCTTACGTATATACAGTATTGCAGTGTTGTTACATAAAGGTTGCATACATGACACATTGCACTGATTTTCATTACGCCAGCATTATTTCTAGGACAATTTTAGAAATCATCTATTATATATGATTGTTCGGATATGAGTGGGTGGGGCATCTATTGACTTTACATCATGCAATGGTGTAAACTTTACTCACATGGCATCACTTCAGGGTCTGCAGATGCATCCATGGCTGTCCAGGGGTGCTTCCCCACGAGTGCGAGCACCCGTTCCTCCATCTCAGTGATGTCGCTGGGGACTGGTGGCCCCCCCCACCCGTTCACCTCTGCACGGACCTCATCATCGATAACTTCTTCTGTAAAAGGTGACAGGACGACATGGCATAAGATCATTGCGTGATATCATTGCTAGGTACTGTCACAGAGACTGATGCAACACATAACCGACAGATGTAATCATGATTATTATAAAAATTATCATTCTTTACCAAAAGACGTGCACCGTGACCACAGGCTTTGAGTAAAACATTCCCGGTAAAAGTGAAAGAGCTCACATCTGCTAACAGTCACTCATGACTGTTACAAATCAAATTATTTAAATACATAAGTACATGTAAATCAATGTAATACTTACTCTTGCGGATCCCACAAGGTCGTTCCATCGTTTGCGGCATTGGTTGCCCTCACGCACCTCGTTGGTCAGCGACAAGACCACCTCTGCTATCTCGGTCCATGTCCTCTGGTAGGCCTTTGGAGTGGGCTTCCCACGCCCTCCCTGTGTCAAATCACCCCAGCGTAACTCGACCTCCTGCAGGAGGGAGGCTTTTGCCTCGTCCGAGAACCTCCTGGCCCTTTTGCGCCCTCCAACGTACTCCTCTCCCACCTCACTGCCCTCTCCAGCGTCAGTCTCCACAGTGTGCTGTGATGCCTCCTCCTCTCTCTCCATTATAGGCCAAATTCAGTCAAAGATGTGGCTGGTTACAGCTAATTTTTGTTTGGCTGTGAAGCTCTAAAGTCTCCCTGCTTCCTCCCAAAGCAGTCACACCACACCCACACACACACCTTCAGCCCCTCTGAGCTCTCCCTCTCTCTCTGTCTCCTCTTCTGCGCATGGCATGATGACCCTTGACCCCAGAATCGTGGGAATCGAGCGTTGCCATGCCGTTGCTAAGGACGGCGACACTTTACGGCAGAAGGTCAGAGAGATTTAGCGCTAACGCCCATTTGATATCGCTCGCGGTAACGCCCATTTTCAAAAATGTAAACTAGGTGTTTTGAGAGTGGGCGAGAAGCCGGCGATCTGAAAACCCTTTTTTACCACCCAAGCCAGAAATAACGCCCATTTTTGGGCAATAAGCTCAAAAGTGGAGGTTCTAGCCCAGAGCCAGCACAGAAGGAGGCCACTCGGCCCATTGTGCCTGTGCCGGCTCTTTGAAAGAGCTCTCCAATCAGTCCCACCCCCCTGCTCTTTCACGATCAAGCTCCAAATGGTCTCACTTCGAGTATTTATCCAATCCCCCTTGTGAAAGTTACTGTTCAATCTGCTCCCACCGCCCTTTCAGGCAGCGCGTTCCCGATCACAACAACTCGCTGCGTAAACACATCTCTCCTCATCTCCCCCTCTGGGTCTTTTCCCAATTACCTTCAATCTGTGTCCTCTGGTTACCCACCCTCCCGACACAGGAAACTGTTCCTCCTTATTTACTCTATCAAAACCCTTAGAGATTCTAAACACCTCGATCAAATCTCCCCTTAACTTTCTCTGCTCTAAGGAGAACAACCCCAGCTTCTCCAGTCTCTCCATGTAACTGAAGTCCCACATCCCTGGTACCATTCTGGTCAATCTCCCCTTCACCTTCTCTGCTCTAAGGAGAACAACCCCAGCTTCTCCAGTCTCCCCATGTAACTGAAGTCCCACATCCCCGGTACCATTCTGGTCAATCTCCCCTTAACCTTCTCTGCTCTAAGGAGAACAATCCCAGCTTCTCCAGTCTCTCCATGTAACTGAAGTCCCACATCCCGGGTACCATTCTGGGCAATCTCCCCTTAACCTTCTCTGCTCTAAGGAGAACAATCCCAGCTTCTCCAGTCTCTCCATGTAACTGAAGTCCCACATCCCCGGTACCATTCTGGTCAATCTCCCCTTAACCTTCTCTGCTCTAAGGAGAACAATCCCAGCTTCTCCAGTCTCTCCATGTAACTGAAGTCCCACATCCCCGGTACCATTCTGGTCAATCTCCCCTTCACCTTCTCTGCTCTAAGGAGAACAACCCCAGCTTCTCCAGTCTCCCCATGTAACTGAAGTCCCACATCCCCGGTACCATTCTGGTCAATCTCCCCTTAACCTTCTCTGCTCTAAGGAGAACAATCCCAGCTTCTCCAGTCTCTCCATGTAACTGAAGTCCCACATCCCCAGTACCATTCTGGGCAATCTCCCTCTGCACCCTCTCCCAGGCCTTCACAGCCTCCCTACAGTGCGGTGCTCAGAATTGGACACAATATTCCAGTTGGGGTCTAACCCGGTGGGTTTATAAAGGTTCAGCAACTACTTCCTTGCTTTTGTACTCCATGCTTCTATTAATGTTGGAAACGCTACGCTTTTTTCATCGCCTTCTCAACCTGCCCTGCCACCTTCAAACCTTTGCACGTACACCCCTGGGCCTCTCAGTTCCTGCACCCCCCGGCAAAATTGTAGCACTTATGAGGAAAGGTTGAGTAGGTTGGGCCTCTACTCATTGGAATTCAGAAGAATGAGAGGTGGTCTTATCGAAACGTATAAGATTATGAGGGGGCTTGACAAGGTGGATGCAGAGAGGATGTTTCCACTGATGGGGGGAGACTAGAACTAGGGGGCATGATCTTAGAATAAGGGGCCGCCCATTTAAAACTGAGATGAGGAGGAATTTCTTCTCTCAGAGGGTTGTAAATCTGTGGAATTCTCTGCCTCAGAGAGCTGTGGAAGCTGGGTCATTGAATAAATTTGACAGAAATAGACAGTTTCTTAAATGATAAGGGGATAAGGGGTTATGGGGAGCGGGCAGGGAAGTGGAGATGAGTCCATGATCAGATCAGCCATGATCTTATTGAATGGCGGAGCAGGCTCGAGGGGCCGAATGGCCTACTCCTGCTCCTATTTCTTATGTTCTTATACTTAGTTCATATATTGCCTCCTACAAAAATGAATCACTTCACACTTCTCTGCGTTAAACTTCATCTGCCGCATATTTGCCCAGTTCACCAGCTTGACTACGGCCTCCTCAAGTCTGTTACTGTTCTCCTCACCATTTAATACATTTCCAAGTCCAGGTCATGAACACATATGTCACAAAGAGCAGTGATGCTCATACCCGCCCCTGGGGAACAGCACTGTGCACCTCCCTCCTGTCTGATAAACAATCGTTTACCACCACTCTCTGCTTCCCGTCCCTGTGCCAATGTTGTATCCCCGCAGACACCGCCCCTTTAATCTCGTGGGCTTCAATTTTGCTGCGACAAGTCTATTATAAAGAACAAAAAACTTGTATTTACATAGCGCCTGTCGCAACCTCAGGACGTCCCAAAGCGCTTTACAGCCAATGAAGCACTTTTGGAGTGCAGTCACTGTTGTCATGTGGGAAACATGGCAGTCAACCTGCGCACAGCAAGCTCCCACACACAGCAAGGTGACAATCATCAGATTATCTGTTTTAAGTGATGTTGATTGAGGGATAAATATTGGCCCCAAGACATCGGGGAGAACGCCCCTGCTCTTCTTTGAAATAAGAGTCATGGGATCCTTTACACCCACCTGAGAGAGCAGACGGGGCCTCGGTTTAACGTTTCATCCGAAAGACGGATAAACCTGATAAGCACATAAAAACATAAGAAATAGAAGCAGGAGTAGGCCATACGGCCCCTTGAGCCTGTTCCGCCATTCAATAAGACCATGATCTGATCATGGACTCTGCTCCACTTCCCCGCCCACTCCCCATAACCCCTTATCGTTTAAGAAACTGTCTATTTCTGCCGTAAATATATTCAATGACCCAGCTTCCACAGCTCTGAGGCAGCGAATTCCACAGATTTACAACCCTCAGAGAAGAAATTTCTCCTCATCTTAGTTTTAAATGGGCGGCCCCTTATTCTAAGATCATGCCCTCTAGTTCTAGTCTCCCCCATCAGTGGAAATATCCTCTCTGCATCCACCTTGTCAAGCCCCCTCATAATCTTACATGTTTCGATAAGATCACCTCTCATTCTTCTGAATTCTAATGAGTAGAGGCCCAACCCACTCAACCTTTCTTCATAAGTCAACCCCCTCATCCCCAGAATCAACCTAGTGAACCTTCTCTGAACTGCCTCCAAAGCAAGTATCTCCTTTCGTAAATATGGAAACCAAAACTGCACGCAGTATTCCAGGTGTGGCCTCACCAATGCACTGTATAACTGTAGCAAGACTTCCCTGCTTTTATACTCCATCCCCTTTGCAATAAAGGCCAAGATACCATTGGCCTTCCTGATCACTTGCTGTACCTGCATACTATCCTTTTGTGTTTCATGCACATGTACCCCCAGGTCCCGCTGTACTGCAGCACTTTGCAATCTTTCTCCATTTAAATAATAACTTGCTCTTTGATGTTTTTTTTCTGCCAAAGTCCATAACCTCACACTTTGCAACATTATACTCCATCTGCCAAATTTTTGCCCATCACTTAGCCTGTCTATGTCCTTTTGCAGATTTTTTGTGTCCTCCTCACATATTGCTTTTCCTCCCATCTTTGTATCGTCAGCAAACTTGGCTACGTTACACTCGGTCCCTTCATCTAATCGTGAATATAGATTGTAAATAGTTGGAGTCCCAGCACTGATCCCTACGGCACTCCACTAGTTACTGTTTGCCAACCGGAGAATGAACCATTTATCCCGACTCTCTGTTTGCAGTTAGTTAGCCAATCCTCTATCCATGCTAATATATTACCCCCAACCCCGAGAACTTTTAACTTGTGCGATGAGGGAGAAAGGAATAGAAGGTTATATTGATGGGATTACACAGGATGGGCAATAAATGCCGGCCTTGCCAGCGACAGCCACATCATTTAAAGAAAAAAGAATAGCAGAGATGCATTTCAGGGGAAGATGGATAAACACATGAGGGAGAAAGTAATAGAAGGATGTGTTGGTGGGGTGAGATGAGGTAGGGTGGGACAACATAAGGAATAGGAGCAGGAGTCGGCCATACGGCCTCTCGAGCCTGCTCCGCCATTCAATACAATCATGACTGATCTGATCATGGACTCAGCTCCACTTCCCTGCCCGCTCCCCATAACCCTTCACTCCCTTATCGCTCAAAAATCTGTCTATCTGCACCTTAAATATATTCAATGACCCAGCCTCCACAGCTCTCTGGGGCAGAGAATTCCACAGATTTACAACCCTCTGAGAGAAGAAATTCCTCCTCATCTCAGTTTTAAATGAGCGGCCCCTTATTCTGAGACTATGCCCCCTAGTTCGAGATTCCCCCATGAGGGGAAACATCCTCTCTGCATCTACCCTGTCCAGCCCCCTCGTTATCTTATAGGTTTCAAGAAGATCACCTCTCATTCTTCTAAACTTCAATGGGAGGAGGCTCGTGTGGAGCATGTACAGTGGCGCGGACCTGTTGGGCTGAATGGCCTGTTTCTGCGCTGTGAACACTTTGGACGACTTTGTGGTGAGATAAGCACAGTGGATTTCCTCGAATTGTTGATGGTGACGGTGGGGGGGGGGGAGGGTGGAGGGCGAGAGAGACACGCGCAATGATATCCTGCGGAGCGTGGCTGCAAGCTCGATGGAAACAATGAGAGTTCACCTCATTCCACATCCTCGACCTGTGGTGGGTGCAGAGACACGGCGACCTACATTGTGAGCTGAAAATACATCTCTCCGACACAGGGGATCGCATGCAGGGGCCTGGGTTACACCCTGCGTTACGTATCTGGGCCGAGGTGGGGGTGGGGGCTTCTTTGCTTTAAAGCCTAGATACACAACAACACAAGAAATAGGAGCAGGAGTGGGCCATACGGCCCCTCGAGCCTGCTCCGCCATTTAATAAGATCCTGGCTGATCTGATCATGGACTCAGCTCCTCTTCCCTGCCCGCTCCCCATAACCCTTCACTCCCTTATCGCTCAAACATCTGTCTATCTCCACCTTAAATATATTCAATGACCCATCCTCCACAGCTCTCTGGGGCAGAGAATTCCACAGATTTACAACCCTCTGAGAGAAGAAATTCCTCCTCATCTCAGTTCTAAATGGGCGGCCCCTTATTCTGAGACTATGCCCCCTAGTTCTAGTCTCCCCCATCAGTGGAAACATCCTCTCTGCATCCACCCTGTCCAGCCCCCTCATAATCTCATACGTTTCAATAAGATCACCTCTCAGTCTTCTAAACTCCAATGAGTATAGGCACATCCTGCTCAACTTTTCTTCATAAATCAACCCCCTTGTCTCCAGAATCAACCTCGTGAACCTTCTCTGAACAGCCTCCAGTGCAAATATATCCCTCCTTAAATACGGAGACCAAAACTGTACGCAGTACTCCAGGTGTGGCCTCACCAATACCCTGTGCAGGTGTAGCAGGACTTCTCTGCTTTTATACTCCATCCCTCTTGAAAGTGTAGATACAATTTGTCTGACAACTTCAACTAGCATTGTTCATCTGATCATCGCTCCTGTGAAGCGCCGTAGAATCATAGTGGGGGCCTCTTTGCCCCTAATGTTGTTAAATCGGCCCATCGAGCCACCTGAGCAGATAGTAGGACAGGTAAGACTTAGGATTTAAGGAATGTCTCAAAGGAGGAGAGAGAGGCAGAGACGTTTAAGGAGGGAATTACAGAACTTGGGGCCCAAACCGAAGGCATGGCCACCAATAGAGGTGTGATTAAAATCATGGGATGTGCTAGGGACCAGAATTGGAGGAGCGCAGAGATAGGGAGGGTTGTAGGGACTGGAGGAGGTTACAGAGATAGGGAGGGGTGTAAGGCTGGAGGAGGTTGCAGAGATAGGTAAGGGTGAAGAGCTGGAGGAGGTTACAGAGATAGGGAGGGGTGTAAGGCTGGAGGAGGTTGCGGAGATAGGGAGGGTTGTAGGGCTGGAGGAGGTTACAGAGATAGGGAGGGTTGTAGGGCTGGAGAAGGTTACAGAGATAGAAACATAGAAACATAGAAAATAGTTGCAGGAGTAGGCCATTCGGCCCTTCGAACCTGTACCGCCATTCAATGAGTTCATGGCTGAACATGCAACTTCAGTACCCCATTCCTGTTTTCTTGCCATACCCCTTGATCCCCCTAGTAGTAAGGACTACATCCAACTCCTTTTTGAATATATTTAGTGGATTGGCCTCAACAACTTTCTGTGGTAGAGAATTCCACAAGTTCACCACTCTCTGGGTGAAGAAATTTCTCCTCATCTCGGTCCTAAATGGCTTACCCCTTATCCTTAGACTGTGACCCCTGGTTCTGGACTTCCCCAACATTAGGAACATTCTTCCCGCATCTAATCTGTCAGAATTTTAAACGTTTCTATGAGGTCCCCTCTCATTCTTCTGAACTCCAGTGAATACAAGCCCAGTTGATCCAGTCTTTCATGATAGGTCAGTCCCGCCATCCCGGGAATCAGTCTGGTGAACCTTCGCTGCACTCCCTCAATAGCAAGAATGTCCTTCCTCAGGTTAGGAGACCAAAACTGTACACAATACTCCAGGTGTGGTCTCACCAAGGCCCTGCCCCTGTACTCAAATCCCCTCGCTATGAAGGCCAACATGCCATTTGCTTTCTTAACCGTCTGCTGTACCTGCATGCCAACCTTCAATGACTGATGTACCATGACACCCAGGTCTCGCTGCACCTTCCCTTTTCCTAATCTGTCACCATTCAGATAATAGTCTGTCTCTCTGTTTTTACCACCAAAGTGGATAACCTCACATTTATCCACATTATACTTCATCTGCCATGCATTTGCCCACTCACCTAACCTATCCAAGTCACTCTGCAGCCTCATAGCATCCTCCTCGCAGCTCACACTGCCACCCAACTTAGTGTCATCCGCAAATTTGAAGATACTACATTTAATCCCCTCGTCTAAATCATTAATGTACAGTGTAAACAGCTGGGGCCCCAGCACAGAACCTTGCGGTATCCCACTAGTCACTGCCTGCCATTCTGAAAAGTACCCATTTACTCCTACTCTTTGCTTCCTGTCTGCCAGTTCTCAATCCATGTCAGCACACTACCCCCAATCCCATGTGCTTTAACTTTGCACATTAATCTCTTGTGTGGGACCTTGTCGAAAGCCTTCTGAAAGTCCAAATACACCACATCAACTGGTTCTCCCTTGTCCACTCTACTGGAAATATCCTCAAAAAATTACAGAAGTTTTGTCAAACATGCTTTCCCTTTCACAAATGCATGCTGACTCGGTGTGTGATGTATGACAATGTGCCCGGTGTGATGTGCGACAATGTGCACGATGTGATGTGTGACAATGTGCGCGGTGTGATGTGTGACAGTGTGCGCATTGAGTGATATGTGACATTGTGCGCACCGTATGGAGTGTGACATTGTGCGCACTATGTGATGTGTGACAGTGCGCGCGGTCTGATGTGTGACAATGTGCGCACCGTGTGACATGTGACAATGTGTGCGGTGTGATGTCTGACAATGTGCACGGGTTGTTGGACAGGAGGAGGTTACAGAGATAGAGAGAATTGTAGGGCTGGAGGAGGTTACAGAGATAAGGAGGGTTGTAGGGCTGGAGGAGGTTACAGAGATAGGGAGGGTTGTAGAACTGGAGGAGGTTACAGAGATAGGGAAGGTTGTAGGGCTGGAGGGGGTTACAGAGATAGGGAAGGTTGTAGGGCTGGAGGGGGTTACAGAGCTAGGGAGGGGTTAGGGGCTGGAGGAGGTTACAGAGATAGGGAGGGGTGTAGGGGCTGGAGGAGGTTACAGAGATAGGGAGGGGTGTGTGCTGGAGGGGGTTACAGAGCTAGGGAGGGGTGTAGGGGCTGGAGGAGGTTACAGAGATAGGGAGGGGTGTGCGCTGGAGGGGGTTACAGAGCTAGGGAGGGGTGTAGGGGCTGGAGGAGGTTACAGAGATAGGGAGGGGTGTAGGGGCTGGAGGAGGTTACAGAGATAGGGAGGGGTGTGTGCTGGAGGGGGTTACAGAGATAGGGAGGGGTGTGTGCTGGAGGGGGTTACAGAGATAGGGAGGGGTGCAGGGGGTTACAGAGATAGGGAGGGGTGTGTGCTGGAGGGGGTTACAGAGATAGGGAGGGGTGCAGGGGGTTACAGAGATAGGGAGGGGTGCAGGGGGTTACATAGATAGGGAGGGGTGTAGGGGGTTACAGAGATAGGGAGGGGTGTGTGTTGAAGGGGGTTACGGAGATAGGGAGGGGTGTGTGCTGGAGGGGGTTACAGAGATAGGGAGGGGTGTAGGGGGTTACAGAGATAGGGAGGGGTGCAGGGGGTTACAGAGATAGGGAGGGGTGTATGCTGGAGGGGGTTACAGAGATAGGGAGGGGTGCATGGGGTTACAGAGATAGGGAGGGGTGCAGGGGGTTACAGAGATAGGGAGGGGTGTAGGGGGTTACAGAGATAGGGAGGGGTGTGTGCTGGAGGGGGTTACAGAGATAGGGAGGGGTGCAGGGGGTTACAGAGATAGGGAGGGGTGTGTGCTGGAGGGGGTTACAGAGATAGGGAGGGGTGTGTGCTGGAGGGGGTTACAGAGATAGGGAGGGGTGCAGGGGGTTACAGAGATAGGGAGGGGTGTGTGCTGGAGGGGGTTACAGAGATAGGGAGGGGTGCAGGGGGTTACAGAGATAGGGAGGGGTGTGTGCTGGAGGGGGTTACAGAGATAGGGAGGGGTGTGTGCCGGAGGGGGTTACAGAGATAGGGAGGGGTGCAGGGGGTTACAGAGATAGGGAGGGGTGCAGGGGGTTACAGAGATAGGGAGGGGTGTAGAGCTGGAGGAGATTGTGGGGGTTGGTGCATGCTGCGAGTTGGTATGATCTACTGATACGAGGTTGGTTCGGAACATAGGAACAGGAGGAAGCCGTCAGCTGCTCGATGTTCTTCTCCCCTTCAGTTCGATTACCCATGGAGCTGTATTTTAAATCTGCGTGCATTGTTCCATATCCCTTGTGAGGTACACATTTTTACAAAAGGCACAGGAAGAGGCCACAAACTGAACATTGTTGAAGGAAACTTTTGGGACTGCCTGAGTGGGGAAAGAGGATGCCAGCCCGGGGCTGGTGGTGAATCATCACCGATCAATACAATCTTTGTGGTCAGGAGCGAGACCTGATTATACATCGGGTCAAAGGGATTAATACAATTTTGCAGAGAAGCCCCTGGATTGATTGGCCAGAGGGGAAAACCAGTTCCCTATGGAGACTACAAGTCTGTGAAAATGCTTTCCCTTTCAAAAATCCATGCTGACTTGGACCTATCATGTCACCACTTTCAAAATGCACTGCTATGACATCCTTAATAATTGATTCCATCATTTTTCCCACTACCGATGTCAGGCTGACCGGTCTATAATTCCCTGTTTTTCTCTCTCCCTCCTTTTTTAAAAAGTGGGGTTACATTTTGATGTGTGACAATGTGCGCGGTGTGATGTGTGACAATGTGCGCAATGTGATGTGTGACAATGTGCGCACCGTGCGATGTGTGACAATGTGCGCGGTGTGATGTGTGACAATGTGCGCAATGTGATGTGTGACAATGTGCGCGGTGTGATGTGTGACAATGTGCGCACCGTGCGATGTGTGACAATGTGCGCGGTGTGATGTGTGACAATGTGCGCACCGTGCGATGTGTGACAATGTGCGCACCGTGCGATGTGTGACAATGTGCGCACCGTGCGATGTGTGACAATGTGCGCGGTGTGATATGTGACAATGTGCGTGATGTGACGTGTGACAATGTGCGCACCGTGCGATGTGTGACAATGTGCGCGGTGCGATATGTGACAATGTGCGCAATGTGATGTGTGACAATGTGCGCGGTGTGATGTGTGACAATGTGCGCGATGTGATGTGTGACAATGTGCGCACCGTGCGATGTGTGACAATGTGCGCACCGTGCGATGTGTGACAATGTGCGCGGTGTGATATGTGACAATGTGCGTGATGTGACGTGTGACAGTGTACGCATTGTGCGATATGTGACAATGTGCGCGATGTGATGTGTGACAATGTGCGCACCGTGCGATGTGTGACAATGTGCGCGGTGTGATGTGTGACAATGTGCGCAATGTGATGTGTGACAATGTGCGCGGTGTGATGTGTGACAATGTGCGCGATGTGATGTGTGACAATGTGCGCACCGTGCGATGTGTGACAATGTGCGCACCGTGCGATGTGTGACAATGTGCGCGGTGTGATATGTGACAATGTGCGTGATGTGACGTGTGACAGTGTACGCATTGTGCGATATGTGACAATGTGCGCGATGTGATGTGTGACAGTGTACGCATCGTGCGATGTGTGACAATGTGCGCACCGTGCGCTGTGTGACAATGTGCGCGGTGTGATGTGTGACAATGTGTACAACGTGCGATGTGTGACAATGTGCGCGGTGTGATATGTGACAATGTGCGTGATGTGACGTGTGACAGTGTACGCATTGTGCGATATGTGACAATGTGCGCGATGTGATGTGTGACAGTGTACGCATCGTGCGATGTGTGACAATTTGCGCGATGTGATGTGCGACAATGTGCGCGGTGTGATGTGTAACAATGTGCACGATGTGATGTGTGACAGTGTACGCATCGTGCGATGTGTGACAATGTGTGCACCGTGTGGTGTGTGACATTGTGCGCACTGTGTGATGTGTGACAGTATGCGCACCTTGTGATGTGTGACAATGTGCGCACCTTGTGATGTGTGACAATGTGCGCACCATGGGGTGTGTGACATTGTGCGCACCATGTGGTGTGTGACATTGTGCGCATTTGTGATGTGTGACAATGTGTGCACCTTGTGATGTGTGACAGTGTGCGCACCGTGTGGTGTGTGACAGTGTGCGCACCTTGTGATATGTGACAGTGTGCGCACCGTGTGGTGTGTGACAGTGTGCGCACCGTGTGGTGTGTGACAGTGTGCGCACCGTGTGGTGTGTGACATTGTGCGCACCGTGTGATGTGTGACATTGTGCGCACCGTGTGATGTGTGACAGTGTGCGCACCGTGTGGTGTGTGACAGTGTACGCACCGTGTGATGTGTGACAGTGTGCGCACCGTGTGGTGTGTGACAGTGTGCGCACCGTGTGGTGTGTGACATTGTGCGCACCGTGTGGTGTGTGACATTGTGCGCACCGTGTGATGTGTGACAGTGTGCGCACCGTGTGGTGTGTGACAGTGTACGCACCGTGTGATGTGTGACAGTGTGCGCACCGTGTGGTGTGTGACAATGTGCGCACCGTGTGATGTGTGACAATGTGCGCACCGTGTGATGTGTGACAATGTGCGCACCGTGTGATGTGTGACAATGTGCGCACCGTGTGATGTGTGACAATGTGCGCACCGTGTGATGTGTGACAATGTGCGCACCGTGTGGTGTGTGACAATGTGCGCACCTTGTGGTGTGTGACAATGTGCGCACCGTGTGGTGTGTGACAATGTGCGCACCTTGTGGTGTGTGACAGTGTGCGCACCGTGTGATGTGTGACAGTGTGCGCACCGTGTGATGTGTGACAGTGTGCGCACCGTGTGATGTGTGACAGTGTGCGCACCGTGTGATGTGTGACAGTGTGCGCACCGTGTGATGTGTGACAGTGTGCGCACCGTGTGATGTGTGACAATGTGCGCACCTTGTGGTGTGTGACAATGTGCGCACTGTGTGATGTGTGGACATTGTGCGCACCTTGTGGTGTGTGACAATGTGCGCACCGTGTGGTGTGTGACAATGTGCGCACCTTGTGGTGTATGACAATGTGCGCACCTTGTGGTGTGTGACAATGTGCGCACCTTGTGGTGTGTGACAGTGTACGCACTGTGTGATGTGTGACAATATGCGCACTGTGTGATGTGTGGACAATATGCGCACTGTGTGATGTGTGGACATTGTGCGCACCTTGCGATGTGTGACAGTGTACGCACTGTGTGATGTGTGACAGTGTACGCACCTTGTGGTGTGTGACAGTGTGCGCACTGTGTGATGTGTGACAATGTGCGCACCTTGTGGTATGTGACAGTGTGCGCAATGTGTGATGTGTGGACATTGTGCGCACCTTGTGGTTTGTGACAGTGTACGCACCGTGTGATGTGTGACAGTGTGCGCACCGTGTGGTGTGTGACAATGTGCGCACCGTGTGATGTGTGACAATGTGCGCACCGTGTGATGTGTGACAATGTGCGCACCTTGTGTTGTGTGACAATGTTTGCACCGTGTGATGTGTGGACATTGTGCGCACCTTGTGGTGTGTGACAATGTGCGCACCGTGTGGTGTGTGACAATGTGCGCACCTTGTGGTGTGTGACAATGTGCGCACCTTGTGGTGTGTGACAGTGTACGCACCTTGTGGTGTGTGACAATATGCGCACTGTGTGATGTGTGGACATTGTGCGCACCTTGCGATGTGTGACAGTGTACGCACTGTGTGATGTGTGACAGTGTACGCACCTTGTGGTGTGTGACAGTGTGCGCACTGTGTGATGTGTGACAATGTGCGCACCTTGTGGTGTGTGACAGTGTGCGCACTGTGTGATGTGTGGACATTGTGCGCACCTTGTGGTGTGTGACAGTGTACGCACCGTGTGATGTGTGACATTGTGCGCACCGTGTGATGTGTGATAGTGTGCGCACCGTGTGATGTGTGACAGTGTACGCACTGTGTGATGTGCGACAGTGTATGCATCGTGCGGTGTGTGACAATGTGCGCACCTTGTGATGTGTGACAGTGTACGCACTGTGTGATGTGTGACAGTGTACGCACCTTGTGGTGTGTGACAGTGTGCGCACTGTGATGTGTGACAATGTGCGCACCTTGTGGTGTGTGACAGTGTACGCACCGTGTGATGTGTGACATTGTGCGTACCGTGTGATGTGTGACATTGTGCGCACCGTGTAATGTGTGATAGTGTGCGCACCGTGTGATGTGTGACAGTGTACGCACTGTGTGATGTGTGATAGTGTACGCATCGTGTGATGTGTGAGTGTACGCATCGTGTGGTGTGTGACAGTGTACGCATCGTGTGATGTGTGACAGTGTACGCATCGTGCGGTGTGTGACAGTATGCACACTGTGTGATGTGTGACAGTGTATGCATCGTGCGGTGTGTGGCATTGTGCGCACTGTCATGTGTGACAGTGTGCGCACCGTGTGACAGTGTGCGCACCGTGTGATGTGTGACAGTGTGCGCACCGTGTGATGTGTGACAGTGTGCGCACCTTGTGGTGTGTGACAATGTGCGCACCGTGTGGTGTGTGACAATGTGCACACCTTGTGGTGTGTGACAATGTGTGCACCTTGTGGTGTGTGACAATGTGCGCACCTTGTGGTTTGTGACAGTGTACGCACTGTGTGATGTGTGACAATGTGCGCACTGTGTGATGTGTGGACATTGTGCGCACCTTGTGATGTGTGACAGTGTATGCACTGTGTTTTGTGTGACAGTGTACGCACCTTGTGGTGTGTGACTGTGTGCGCACTGTGTGATATGTGACAATGTGCGCACCTTGTGGTGTGTGACAGTGTGCGCACTGTGTGATGTGTGGACATTGTGCGCACCTTGTGGTGTGTGACAGTGTGCGAACTGTGTGATGTGTGACAATGTGCGCATCTTGTGGTGTGTGACAGTGTACGCACTGTGTGATGTGTGACAGTGTGCGCATTGTGTGATGTGTGACAATGTGCGCACCGTGTGGTGTGTGACAATGTGCACACGTTGTGATGTGTGACAGTGTGCGCACCGTGTGATGTGTGACAGTGTGCGCACCGTGTGATGTGTGACAGTGTGCGCACCGTGTGATGTGTGACATTGTGCGCACCGTGTGATGTGTGACAGTGTGCGCACCGTGTGGTGTGTGACAGTGTGCGCACTGTGTGCTGTGTGACAGTGTGCGCACCGTGTGGTGTGTGACATTGTGCGCACCGTGTGATGTGTGACAATGTGCGCACCGTGTGATGTGTGACAATGTGCGCACCGTGTGGTGTGTGACAGTGTACGCACCGTGTGATGTGTGACAATGTGCGCACCGTGTGATGTGTGACAATGTGCGCACCTTGTGGTGTGTGACAATGTGCGCACCGTGTGGTGTGTGACAATGTGCGCATCTTGTGGTGTGTGACAATGTGCGCACCGTGTGATGTGTGACAATGTGCGCACCGTGTGGTGTGTGACAATGTGCGCACCGTGTGATGTGTGACAATGTGCGCACCTTGTGGTGTGTGACAGTGTACGCACCGTGTGATGTGTGACAATGTGCGCATCTTGTGGTGTGTGACAATGTGCGCACCGTGTGGTGTGTGACAATGTGCGCACCGTGTGGTGTGTGACAATGTGCGCACCTTGTGGTGTGTGACAATGTGCGCACCGTGTGGTGTGTGACAATGTGCGCACCTTGTGGTGTGTGACAATGTGCGCACCGTGTGGTGTGTGACAATGTGCGCACCATGTGGTGTGTGACAGTGTGCGCACCGTGTGATGTATGACAGTGTGCGCACCGTGTGATGTGTGACAGTGTGCGCACCGTGTGATGTGTGACAGTGTGCGCACCGTGTGATGTGTGACAATGTGCGCACCTTGTGGTGTGTGACAATGTGCGCACCGTGTGATGTGTGGACATTGTGCGCACCTTGTGGTGTGTGACAATGTGCGCACCGTGTGGTGTGTGACAATGTGCGCACCTTGTGGTGTATGACAATGTGCGCACCTTGTGGTGTGTGACAATGTGCGCACCTTGTGGTGTGTGACAGTGTACGCACTGTGTGATGTGTGACAATATGCGCACTGTGTGATGTGTGGACATTGTGCGCACCTTGCGATGTGTGACAGTGTACGCACTGTGTGATGTGTGACAGTGTACGCACCTTGTGGTGTGTGACAGTGTGCGCACTGTGTGATGTGTGACAATGTGCGCACCTTGTGGTGTGTGACAGTGTGCGCACTGTGTGATGTGTGGACATTGTGCGCACCTTGTGGTGTGTGACAGTGTACGCACCGTGTGATGTGTGACAGTGTGCGCACCGTGTGGTGTGTGACAATGTGCGCACCGTGTGATGTGTGACAATGTGCGCACCGTGTGATGTGTGACAATGTGCGCACCTTGTGGTGTGTGACAATGTGTGCACCGTGTGATGTGTGGTCATTGTGCGCACCTTGTGGTGTGTGACAATGTGCGCACCGTGTGGTGTGTGACAATGTGCGCACCTTGTGGTGTGTGACAATGTGCGCACCTTGTGGTGTGTGACAGTGTACGCACCTTGTGGTGTGTGACAATATGCGCACTGTGTGATGTGTGGACATTGTGCGCACCTTGCGATGTGTGACAGTGTACGCACTGTGTGATGTGTGACAGTGTACGCACCTTGTGGTGTGTGACAGTGTGCGCACTGTGTGATGTGTGACAATGTGCGCACCTTGTGGTGTGTGACAGTGTGCGCACTGTGTGATGTGTGGACATTGTGCGCACCTTGTGGTGTGTGACAGTGTACGCACCGTGTGATGTGTGACATTGTGCGCACCGTGTGATGTGTGACAGTGTACGCACTGTGTGATGTGCGACAGTGTATGCATCGTGCGGTGTGTGACAATGTGCGCACCTTGTGATGTGTGACAGTGTACGCACTGTGTGATGTGTGACAGTGTACGCACCTTGTGGTGTGTGACAGTGTACGCACCTTGTGGTGTGTGACAGTGTGCGCACTGTGATGTGTGACAATGTGCGCACCTTGTGGTGTGTGACAGTGTACGCACCGTGTGATGTGTGACATTGTGCGTACCGTGTGATGTGTGACATTGTGCGCACCGTGTAATGTGTGATAGTGTGCGCACCATGTGATGTGTGACAGTGTACGCACTGTGTGATGTGTGATAGTGTACGCATCGTGTGATGTGTGAGTGTACGCATCGTGTGGTGTGTGACAGTGTACGCATCGTGTGATGTGTGACAGTGTACGCATCGTGCGGTGTGTGACAGTATGCACACTGTGTGATGTGTGACAGTGTATGCATCGTGCGGTGTGTGGCATTGTGCGCACTGTCATGTGTGACAGTGTGCGCACCGTGTGACAGTGTGCGCACCGTGTGATGTGTGACAGTGTGTGCACCGTGTGATGTGTGACAGTGTGCGCACCTTGTGGTGTGTGACAATGTGCGCACCGTGTGATGTGTGGACATTGTGCGCAACTTGTGGTGTGTGACAATGTGCGCACCGTGTGGTGTGTGACAATGTGCACACCTTGTGGTGTGTGACAATGTGTGCACCTTGTGGTGTGTGACAATGTGCGCACCTTGTGGTTTGTGACAGTGTACGCACTGTGTGATGTGTGACAATGTGCGCACTGTGTGATGTGTGGACATTGTGCGCACCTTGTGATGTGTGACAGTGTACGCACTGTGTTTTGTGTGACAGTGTACGCACCTTGTGGTGTGTGACTGTGTGCGCACTGTGTGATATGTGACAATGTGCGCACCTTGTGGTGTGTGACAGTGTGCGCACTGTGTGATGTGTGGACATTGTGCGCACCTTGTGGTGTGTGACAGTGTGCGCACTGTGTGATGTGTGACAATGTGCGCATCTTGTGGTGTGTGACAGTGTACGCACCGTGTGATGTGTGACAGTGTGCGCACCGTGTGATGTGTGACAGTGTGCGCATTGTGTGATGTGTGACAATGTGCGCACCGTGTGGTGTGTGACAATGTGCACACGTTGTGATGTGTGACAGTGTGCGCACCGTGTGATGTGTGACAATGTGCACACGTTGTGATGTGTGACAGTGTGCGCACCGTGTGATGTGTGACAGTGTGCGCACCGTGTGATGTGTGACAGTGTGCGCACCGTGTGATGTGTGACATTGTGCGCACCGTGTGATGTGTGACAGTGCGCGCACCGTGTGATGTGTGACAGTGTGCGCACCGTGTGGTGTGTGACAGTGTACGCACTGTGTGCTGTGTGACAGTGTGCGCACCGTGTGGTGTGTGACAATGTGCGCACCGTGTGGTGTGTGACAATGTGCGCACCGTGTGATGTGTGACAATGTGCGCACCGTGTGGTGTGTGACAATGTGCGCACCTTGTGGTGTGTGACAATGTGCGCACCGTGGGGTGTGTGACATTGTGCGCACCTTGTGGTGTGTGACAGTGTGCGCACCGTGGGGTGTGTGACATTGTGCGCACTGTGTGATGTGTGACATTGTGCGCATCGTGTGATGTGTGACATTGTGCGCACCGTGTGATGTGTGACAGTGTGCGCACCGTGTGATGTGTGACTGTGTGCGCACTGTGTGATGTGTGACAATGTGCGCACCGTGTGGTGTGTGACAATGTGCGCACCGTGTGATGTGTGACATTGTGCGCACCGTGTGATGTGTGACATTGTGCGCACCGTGTGGTGTGTGACAGTGTGCGCACCGTGTGGTGTGTGACAGTGTACGCACTGTGTGCTGTGTGACAGTGTGCGCACCGTGTGGTGTGTGACAATGTGCGCACCGTGTGATGTGTGACAATGTGCGCACCGTGTGATGTGTGGACATTGTGCGCACCTTGTGATGTGTGACAGTGTACGCACTGTGTTTTGTGTGACAGTGTACGCACCTTGTGGTGTGTGACTGTGTGCGCACTGTGTGATATGTGACAATGTGCGCACCTTGTGGTGTGTGACAGTGTGCGCACTGTGTGATGTGTGCACATTGTGCGCACCTTGTGGTGTGTGACAGTGTGCGCACTGTGTGATGTGTGACAATGTGCGCATCTTGTGGTGTGTGACAGTGTACGCACCGTGTGATGTGTGACATTGTGCGCATCGTGTGATGTGTGACATTGTGCGCACCGTGTGATGTGTGACAGTGTGCGCATTGTGTGATGTGTGACAATGTGCGCACCGTGTGGTGTGTGACAATGTGCACACGTTGTGATGTGTGACAGTGTGCGCACCGTGTGATGTGTGACATTGTGCGCACCGTGTGATGTGTGACAGTGTGCGCACCGTGTGATGTGTGACAGTGTGCGCACCGTGTGATGTGTGACATTGTGCGCACCGTGTGATGTGTGACAGTGTGCGCACCGTGTGGTGTGTGACAGTGTACGCACCGTGTGCTGTGTGACAGTGTGCGCACCGTGTGGTGTGTGACAATGTGCGCACCGTGTGATGTGTGACAATGTGCGCACCGTGTGATGTGTGACAATGTGCGCACCGTGTGGTGTGTGACAATGTGCGCACCGTGTGATGTGTGACAATGTGCGCACCTTGTGGTGTGTGACAGTGTGCGCACCTTGTGGTGTGTGACAGTGTGCGCACTGTGTGATGTGTGACAATGTGCGCACCTTGGTGTGTGACAATGTGCGCACCGTGTGATGTGTAACATTGTGCGCATCGTGTGATGTGTGACATTGTGCGCACCGTGTGATGTGTGACAGTGTGCGCACCGTGTGATGTGTGACAGTGTGCGCACTGTGTGATGTGTGACAATGTGCGCACCGTGTGGTGTGTGACAATGTGCACACGTTGTGATGTGTGACAGTGTGCGCACCGTGTGATATGTGACATTGTGTGCACCGAGTGATGTGTGACATTGTGCGCACCGTGTGGTGTGTGACAGTGTACGCATCGTGCGGTGTGTGACATTGTGCGCATTTGTGATGTGTGACAGTGTGCGCACCTTGTGATGTGTGACAGTGTACGCACCTTGTGATGTGTGACAATGTGCGCACCGTGTGGTGTGTGACAGTGTGCGCACCTTGTGGTGTGTGACAGTGTGCGCACCGTGTGATGTGTGACAGTGTGCGCACCTTGTGATGTGTGACAATGTGCGCACCTTGTGATGTGTGACAATGTGTGCACCATGTGGTGTGTGACATTGTGCGCACCATGTGGTGTGTGACATTGTGCGCATTTGTGATGTGTGACAGTGTGCGCACCTTGTGATGTGAGACAATGTGTGCACCTTGTGATGTGTGACAGTGTGCACACCTTGTGGTGTGTGACAGTGTGCGCACCGTGTGATGTGTGACAGTGTGCGCACCGTGTGGTGTGTGACAATGTGCGCACCGTGTGGTGTGTCACAGTGTGCGCACCGTGTGGTGTGTGACAGTGTGCGCACCGTGTGATGTGTGACATTGTGCACACCGTGTGATGTGTGACAGTGTGCGCAACGTGTGGTGTGTGACAGTGTGCGCACCGTGTGATGTGTGACAGTGTGCGCACCGTGTGATGTGTGACAGTGTGCGCACCGTGTGATGTGTGACAGTGTGCGCACCTTGTGGTGTGTGACAATGTGCGCACCGTGTGATGTGTGGACATTGTGCGCAACTTGTGGTGTGTGACAATGTGCGCACCGTGTGGTGTGTGACAATGTGCACACCTTGTGGTGTGTGACAATGTGTGCACCTTGTGGTGTGTGACAATGTGCGCACCTTGTGGTTTGTGACAGTGTACGCACTGTGTGATGTGTGACAATGTGCGCACTGTGTGATGTGTGGACATTGTGCGCATCTTGTGGTGTGTGACAGTGTACGCACCGTGTGATGTGTGACAATCTGCGCACCTTGTGGTGTGTGACAGTGTACGCACCGTGTGATGTGTGACATTGTGCGCATCGTGTGATGTGTGACATTGTGCGCACCGTGTGATGTGTGACAGTGTGTGCACCGTGTGATGTGTGACAGTGTGCGCACCGTGTGATGTGTGACATTGTGCGCATCGTGTGATGTGTGACAGTGTACGCACTGTGTGCTGTGTGACAGTGTGCGCACCGTGTGGTGTGTGACAATGTGCGCACCGTGTGATGTGTGACAATGTGCGCACCGTGTGATGTGTGACAATGTGCGCACCGTGTGATGTGTGACAATGTGCGCACCGTGTGATGTGTGACAATGTGCGCACCGTGTGGTGTGTGACAATGTGCGCACCTTGTGGTGTGTGACAATGTGCGCACCGTGTGGTGTGTGACATTGTGCGCACCTTGTGGTGTGTGACAGTGTAATCACCGTGTGATGTGTGACAATGTGCGCACTGTGTGATATGTGGACATTGTGCGCACCTTGTGATGTGTGACAGTGTACGCACTGTGTGATGTGTGACAGTGTACGCACTGTGTGATGTGTGACAGTGTACGCACCTTGTGGTGTGTGACAGTGTACGCACCTTGTGATGTGTGACAGTGTACGCACTGTGTGATGTGTGACAGTGTACGCACCTTGTGGTGTGTGACAGTGTACGCACCTTGTGGTGTGTGACTGTGCGCACTGTGTGATGTGTGACAATGTGCGCACCTTGTGGTGTGTGACAGTGTGTGCACTGTGTGATGTGTGGACATTGTGCGCACCTTGTGGTGTGTGACAGTGTGCGCACTGTGTGATGTGTGACAATGTGCGCATCTTGTGGTGTGTGACAGTGTACGCACCGTGTGATGTGTGACATTGTGCGCACCGTGTGATGTGTGACATTGTGCGCACCGTGTGATGTGTGACAATGTGCGCACTGTGTGATGTGTGACATTGTGCGCACCTTGTGATGTGTGACAGTGTACGCACTGTGTGATGTGTGACAGTGTACGCACCTTGTGGTGTGTGACAGTGTGCGCACTGTGTGATGTGTGACAATGTGCGCACCTTGTGGTGTGTGACAGTGTGCGCACTGTGTGATGTGTGGACATTGTGCGCATCTTGTGGTGTGTGACAGTGTGCGCACTGTGTGATGTGTGACAATGTGCGCACCTTGTGGTGTGTGACAGTGTACGCACCTTGTGGTGTGTGACAGTGTGCGCACTGTGTGATGTGTGACATTGTGCGCATCGTGTGATGTGTGACATTGTGCGCACCGTGTGATGTGTGACAGCGCGCGCACCGTGTGATGTGTGACAATGTGCGCACTGTGTGATGTGTGACAATGTGCGCACCGTGTGATGTGTGGACATTGTGCGCAACTTGTGGTGTGTGACAATGTGCGCACCGTGTGGTGTGTGACAATGTGCGCACCGTGTGATGTGTGACATTGTGCGCACCGTGTGATGTGTGACATTGTGCGCACCGTGTGATGTGTGACAATGTGCGCACTGTGTGATGTGTGGACATTGTGCGCACCTTGTGATGTGTGACAGTGTACGCACTGTGTGATGTGCCACAGTGTATGCACCTTGTGGTGTGTGACAGTGTGCGCACTGTGTGATGTGTGACAATGTGCGCACCTTGTGGTGTGTGACAGTGTGCGCACTGTGTGATGTGTGGACATTGTGCGCCTCTTGTGGTGTGTGACAGTGTGCGCACTGTGTGATGTGTGACAATGTGCGCACCTTGTGGTGTGTGACATTGTACACACCGTGTGATGTGTGACATTGTGCGCATCGTGTGATGTGTGACATTGTGCGCACCGTGTGATGTGTGACAGTGTGCGCACCGTGTGATGTGTGACAGTGTGCGCACTGTGTGATGTGTGACAGTGTGCACACGTTGTGATGTGTGACAGTGTGCGCACCGTGTGATGTGTGACATTGTGCGCACCGTGTGATGTGTGACAGTGTGCGCACCGTGTGATGTGTGACAATGTGCGCACCGTGTGATGTGTGACAGTGTGCGCACCGTGTGATGTGTGACAGTGTGCGCACCGTGTGGTGTGTGACAGTGTGCGCACCGTGTGATGTGTGACAGTGTGCGTACCGTGTAATGTGTGACAGTGTGCGCACCGTGTGATGTGTGACATTGTGCGCACCGTGTGATGTGTGACAGTGTGCGCACCGTGTGATGTGTGACAGTGTGCGCACCGTGTGATGTGTGACAGTGTGCGCACCGTGTAATGTGTGACAGTGTGCGCACCGTGTGATGTGTGACAGTGTGCGCACTGTGTGATGTGTGACAATGTGCACACGTTGTGATGTGTGACAGTGTGCGCACCGTGTGATGTGTGACAGTGTGCGCACCGTGTGGTGTGTGACAGTGTGCGCACTGTGTGATGTGTGACAATGTGCACACGTTGTGATGTGTGACAGTGTACGCACTGTGTGATGTGTGACAGTGTACGCACTGTGTGATGTGTGACAGTGTACGCACCTTGTGGTGTGTGACAGTGTGCGCACTGTGTGATGTGTGACAATGTGCGCACCTTGTGGTGTGTGACAGTGTGCGCACTGTGTGATGTGTGGACATTGTGCGCATCTTGTGGTGTGTGACAGTGTGCGCACTGTGTGATGTGTGACAATGTGCGCACCTTGTGGTGTGTGGACATTGTGCGCATCGTGTGATGTGTGACATTGTGCGCACCGTGTGATGTGTGATAGTGTGCGCACCGTGTGATGTGTGACAATGTGCGCACCGTGTGATGTGTGGACATTGTGCGCAACTTGTGGTGTGTGACAGTGTGCGCACTGTGTGATGTGTGGACATTGTGCGCATCTTGTGGTGTGTGACAGTGTGCGCACTGTGTGATGTGTGACAATGTGCGCACCTTGTGGTGTGTGACAGTGTATGCACCGTGTGATGTGTGACATTGTGCGCATCGTGTGATGTGTGACATTGTGCGCACCGTGTGATGTGTGATAGTGTGCGCACCGTGTGATGTGTGACAATGTGCGCACCGTGTGATGTGTGACAATGTGCGCACTGTGTGATGTGTGACAATGTGCGCACCGTGTGATGTGTGGACATTGTGCGCAACTTGTGGTGTGTGACAATGTGCGCACCGTGTGGTGTGTGACAATGTGCGCACTGTGTGATGTGCGACAGTGTATGCACCTTGTGGTGTGTGACAGTGTGCGCACTGTGTGATGTGTGACAATGTGCGCACCTTGTGGTGTGTGACAGTGTGCGCACTGTGTGATGTGTGGACATTGTGCGCCTCTTGTGGTGTGTGACAGTGTGCGCACTGTGTGATGTGTGACAGTGTGCGCACCGTGTGATGTGTGACATTGTACACACCGTGTGATGTGTGACATTGTGCGCACCGTGTGATGTGTGACAGTGTGCGCACCGTGTGATGTGTGACAGTGTGCGCACCGTGTGGTGTGTGACATTGTGCGCACCGTGTGATGTGTGACATTGTGCGCACCGTGTAATGTGTGACAGTGTGCGCACCGTGTGATGTGTGACAGTGTGCGCACCGTGTGGTGTGTGACATTGTGCGCACCGTGTGATGTGTGACAGTGTGCGCACCGTGTGGTGTGTGACATTGTGCGCACCGTGTGATGTGTGACAGTGTGCGCACCGTGTGATGTGTGACAGTGTGCGCACCGTGTGGTGTGTGACATTGTGCGCACCGTGTGATGTGTGACATTGTGCGCACCGTGTAATGTGTGACAGTGTGCGCACCGTGTGATGTGTGACAGTGTGCGCACCGTGTGATGTGTGACAGTGTGCGCACCGTGTGGTGTGTGACAGTGTACGCATCGTGCGGTGTGTGACAGTGTACGCATTGTGCGGTGTGTGACATTGTGCGCACTGTGGTGTGTGACAATGTGCGCACCGTGTGATGTGTGACAGTGTGCGCTCTATGTGATGTGTGACAATGTGCACACCGTGTGATGTGTGACAGTGTACACATCGTGCGGTGTGTGACATTGTGCGCACCATGTGATGTGTGACATTGTGACAACAAAGGGTCCCACAAGGCGTGCATTTTTGATAACGGGACACAAAAGATCAGGAGTTACCTTTTTCCCTGTCGACTCCATGTGCAAATTATAGCCACTCAAACCTGTGATCACAGAAGTCCAAACAGATCACCACCAACATCGAGAGTGATTCAGATGCATTAATGGAAAACGCAGCCCAGCAGAACATTTATTCATAAAATGGATATATATGTACGAGCTGAGAGCAGCTCAAGGGAACGGAAGGAAGAAAACAACGGAAGGAGAAGAACGAAGCAGACCAGAAGGACAAGCAGGACGAGAAAGAGGGAACATCATAGAGGAACAACCAGTCACGGAACCAACGAGCCAACAATCGACAACAACAACAACTAACTGGATGAGCGATTCTATGTCTTCGGTCAATTCTCTCAGAAGTCTGGTTCTGTAATGTTTAGTTGTTTTTTTGTAACAGTTGGGTTTAAGCCTAAAATTTGCATTATATAGAGTCCTTTCCTGTAAATCCCGAGGTCTACGGATCAAAGAGTGGGAAACCAACACCCTACACCCTCAATACCCTTACCCAACAAAATGTTATCCATCTCGGTTTTGACTTTGTCAATTGAGCCCCGGCCTCAACAGTCTTTTGGGGGAGAGAGTTCCAGATTCCCACCACCCCTTGTGTGGAGAAATGTTTCCTGACATCAGCCCTGAACGGCCTGGCTCTAATTTACCGGTTGCACCCCCTTGTTCTGGACTGCCCCTACCCAGAGGAAATAATTTCTCTCCATTTACCCTATCAACAGCTACAATTATCTTGATTAGATCACTCCTTAGTCTTCTATACCTGAGGGAATGCAAGCCCTTTCTGTGTAACCTGTCCCCACAACTTAACCCCTTTAGTTCCCCCCCCGACCCCTGTCTCCCCCCCCCCCCCACCGCCCCCACCCGGTATCACATTGGAGAATGTGCGCTGCTCCCACTCCGAGGCGGATATATCCTTCCTGAGGGGCAGGGCCCAGAACTGGACGTGGTTACTCCAGATTGATTGATTAGGTTGATTGAGGGATAAATATTGGCCAGGACACTGGGGATAACTCCCCTTCTCTTCTTCGAGATAGTGCCGTGGGATTTTTTACATCCACCTGAGGGGGCAGACAGGGCCTCGGTTTAACGTCTCATCGAAAAAACGGCACCTCCGACAGTGCAGCACTCCCTCATTACCGCCCCTCCGACAGTGCAGCCCTCCCTCAGTACTGCCCCTCCGACAGTGCAGCGCTCCCTCAGTACCGCCCCTCCGACTGTGCAGCACTCCCTCAGTACCGCCCCTCCGACTGTGCAGCACTCCCTCAGTACCGCCCCTCCGACAGTGCAGCGCTCCCTCAGTACTGCCCCTCCGACAGTGCAGCCCTCCCTCAGTACTGCCCCTCCGACAGTGCAGCACTCCCTCAGTACTGCCCCTCCGACAGTGCAGCCCTCCCTCAGTACTGCCCCTCCGACAGTGCAGCACTCCCTCAGTACTGCCCCTCCGACAGTGCAGCACTCCCTCAGTACTGCCCCTCCGACAGTGCAGCACTCCCTCAGTACTGCCCCTCCGACAGTGCAGCACTCCCTCAGTACTGCCCCTCCGACAGTGCAGCACTCCCTCAGTACTGCCCCTCCGACAGTGCAGCACTCCCTCAGTACTACCTCTCCGACAGTGCAGCACTCCCTCAGTACTGCCCCTCCGACAGTGCAGCCCTCCCTCAGTACTGCCCCTCCGACAGTGCAGCACTCCCTCAGTACTGCCCTGGAGTGTCAGCCTAGATCTATTTGCTCAAGTCCCTGGAGTGAGACTTGAACCCACAACCTCTTGACTCCAAGGTGAGTGTGCTGCCCACTGAGCCATGAGGGTTTTAGTGATTTCTCTAATGGACCTCGAAATCTGTTTGCTCCTCTACAGTTCCGAACTTCTCACCAATTGTGGAATATGTTTTTCTTGTGTCCAAAGCAGGCCCGTTTTGTCGTTGCGATCACAAATCTTTTGCCTGCAGTCCATCCCATGCCCTGTCCTGACGGAGCAGGATTCTAGGGGCAGATTGAGCCTGCATTATTCAATAGCCAAGCACTCTGAATATTACAGGAAGCATCTTGAGGAATTAGAGACTGATACAGCACAGAATCAAACCCTTCATGATTCCAAACACCTCGATCAAATCTCCCCTTTACCTTCTCTGCTCTAGGAACATGAGAACATAAGAAATAGGAGCAGGAGTAGGCCACTTGAGCCCTCGAGCCTGCTCCGCCATTCAATAAGATCATGGCTGATCTGGTCATGGACTCAGCTCCACTTCCCCGCCCGCTCCCCATAACCCTTCACTCCCTTATCGCTCAAAAATCTGTCTATCTCCTCCTTAAATATATTCAATGACCCAGCCTCCACAGCTCTCTGGGGCAGAGAATCCCACAGATTTACAACCCTCTCAGAGAAGAAATTCCTCCTCAGCTCAGTTTTAAATGGGCGGCCCCTTATTCTATCTGAACTCCACTTGCCAGCACTATCCCCATGACCCTTGATTCTCTTAATATCCAAAAATCTAAAAAGGAAGCTGTTACATATGCAGACTATAGATATACTCTGTGTAGTCACTGTATAGTTGCATAAGATGGAGACGTGTTACCTGATGTACTGTCAATAATATTTACACTGTGTATATACTATGCTGGCACCACTAGAGGGTGCAACTGGTGGAGACCGGGGTTTCCTGCCCCTGTGGCAGAGGCTGTCCACCAGAGGGCACTGCGGTGGGAGACCTGAGGGTCACCTGCATAGGTGTGCAGGGCCCAGTATAAAAGGCTGCTCACCATGCTTGTGCCTCACGCTGGAGTTACAAATAAAGGACCAAGGTCACTACAGTTTGAGTACAACACATTGCCTCGTGGAGTCATTCATAAGTGCATTACAGACATAACAGAGAACAACCCCAGCTTCTCCAATCTCTCCATATAACTGAAGTCCCACATCCCTGGTACTATTCTGGTCAATCTCCCCTTAACCTTCTCTGCTCTAAGGAGAACAATCCCAGCTTCTCCAGTCTCCCCATGTTACTGAAGTCCCACATCCCTGGTACCATTCTGGGCAATCTCCCCTTAACCTTCTCTGCTCTAAGGAGAACAACCCCAGCTTCTCCAGCCTCCCCATGTAACTGAAGTCCCACATCCCTGGTACCATTCTGGTCAATCTCCTCTGCACCCTCCCTAAGACCTTTCCATTAGATGTTATGTGGGTTACTTGCCTGTAGTCAGTGCAGCATTATTTGACGGGGCTGTTCCTCGAATTCTGGCTGCACATCAGTCCCACACTCCTGATCTTTGGGCACCCTGTGCGGAGGGGAGCGGGCAGGTCCGAGGGCCTCCTCGTGGGACTGCTCCTGGGCACGGCCAAGGGGGTCATCAGCCGGTCCAGGCAGCGGGCGGGCGAGGGGGTATTTCAGCCCGACTGCCTGCCTCTCTTCCGCGGTTACATCCGAGCCAGGGTGTCCCTGGAGATGGAGCACGCGGTGTCCACTGGTACGCTCGTGGCCTTCCGCGAGAGATGGGCGCCGGAGGGACTGGAGTGTATCATTGCAACAGGGAACAAAATTTTAATTTAATTCGATTGGTCAAGTTTCCCTTCAATGTTTAAGAGTAAATTTGTGGATTTTTCTGCCCTGACAAAATTGGGCACATGACTTAAAGTGCTACCAAAATAGTTGTAACCAGTATGGAGAATCAAACGCAGATTAAAAGCAGAATGCGAACAGTTCAAAGTTTTATTAATACAACAAAATTAAAGTTGAACCCCTACATATTGGTTTATATACAGACAGTACATCAGTATGCAGGGGTTAAAGCGCAATTTACATTCCACTGGCCGAGATTCTCACAATAACACATACACATTTTGGTAGGTTATAGAAAAATAAAGATAATCTGGATAATCTTCTGGGTGTTTACTGAGCACAGGTTATCAGCAACAAATCCAAACTCATGTTGCGAATTAGCTGGGACACAACTGAGAGTGGTTACTGAGTGACAGTGTGAGGGAGCTGGATTGACATCAGTACAGATACAGTCAGTAACACAGGGTGCTGGGGGAGAGGGGTTACTGAGTGACAGTGTGAGGGAGCTGGATTGACATCAGTACAGATACAGTCAGTAACACAGGGTGCTGGGGGAGAGGGGTTACTGAGTGACAGTGTGAGGGAGCTGGATTAACATCAGTAGAGATACAGTCAGTAACTCAGGGCGCTGGGGAAGAGGGGTTACTGAGTGACAGTGTGAGGGAGCTGGATTAACATCAGTACAGATACAGTCAGTAACACTGGGTGCTGGGGGAGAGGGGTTACTGAGTGACAGTGTGAGGGAGCTGGATTAACATCAGTAGAGATACAGTCAGTGACACAGGGCGCTGGGGGAGAGGGGTTACTGAGTGACAGTGTGAGGGAGCTGGATTAACATCAGTAGAGATACAGTCAGTGACACAGGGCGCTTGGGGAGAGGGGTTACTGAGTGACAGTGAGAGAGAGCTGGATTGACATCAGTAGAGATACAGTCAGTGACACAGGGCGCTGGGGGAGAGGGGTTACTGAGTGACAGTGTGAGAGAGCTGGATTGACATCAGTAGAGATACAGTCAGTGACACAGGGCGCTGGGGGAGAGGGGTTACTGAGTGACAGTGTGAGAGAGCTGGATTGACATCAGTAGGGATACAGTCAGTAACACAGGCCGCTGGGGAGAGGGGTTACTGAGTGACAGTGTGAGGAAGCTGGATTAAACTTGCACTTTAGTGGAACCTGAGATCATGTAAAACTTCAGAATGCACAGAATAATATGTTTTGTAACGGAAAACATTCCTGCAGTCTATAACATGATTCACATCATACTTACATTTTATTATGTCAGTTTGGCGACGTAAGAAGATAAGATAAAGATATAACAGAAATAGAAACAGGAGTGGGCCATTTGGCCCTTGGAGCCTGCTCCGCCATTTAATAAGATCTTGGCTGACGTTATCGTCAGGGATGGAGCAGTTACTGAAATGGGGGTTCTGTCCCCCTGCCTCTGCCTGACGCCCTGCAAAGAGAGAGGGGGACCCTTCATCCCCCTCTATCTGGGGGTGGGACTTAAACCTCAAGTCCCAGGGGGTGAAAGGTCACTGTTTGACCCACCCGGTAGGGAGTGTTGTAGGGCAGGAGGAGGTTATAGTGATAGGGAGGGTTGTAGGGGCTGGAGGGGGTTACAGAGATAGGGAGGGTTGTAGGGGCTGGAGGGGGTTACAGAGATAGGGAGGGGTGTAGGGGCTGGAGGAGGTTTTAGAGAAATGGAGGGGTGTAGGGGCTGGAAAAAGTTACAGAGATAGGGAGGGTGTAGGGGCTGGAGGAGGTTACAGAGATAGGGAGGGGTGTAGGGGCTGGAGGATGTTACAGAGATAGGGAGGTGTGTAGGAGCTGGAGGAGGTTACAGAGATAGGGAGGTGTGTAGCGGCTGGAGAAGGATACAGAGATAGGGAGGGGTGTAGGGGCTGGAGAAGGATACAGAGATAGGGAGGGGTGTAGGGGCTGGAGGAGGTTACAGAGATAGGGAGGGGTGTAGGGGCTGGAGAAGGATACAGAGATAGGCAGGGGTGTAGGGGCTGGAGGAGGTTACAGAGATAGGGAGGGGTGTAGGGGCTGGAGGAGGTTACAGAGATAGGAAGGGTTGTAGGGGCTGGAGGATATTACAGAGATAGGGAGGGGTGTAGGGGCTGGAGGAGGTTACAGAGATAGGGAGGGGTGTAGGGGCTGGAGGAGGTTACAGAGATAGGGAGGGTTGTAGGGGCTGGAGGATATTACAGAGATAGGGAGGGGTGTAG